>NW_026867482.1:503484-640893 GCF_020745735.1 Hemiscyllium ocellatum | reverse complement strand
GTGACTCTGATTGGCGGGAGGACTAGACTCTTTCCGGTCCTCCAGTATTCCTATTGGCCAATCAAAAGAAAGATCGCGTGCCTATTTTGGCGGACTGCGATGAGCATACCTGGTGTTTTGCTGACACCAGAAAACATGCGCAGTATGTTCTTTTAAGATGCTGGTGTTACTGACAGATTTTAAGTGTCCAAATGCCAAAAAGAAGAAAAGGAGTAGAGTCACAATATTTTTTCCCTGTGGTTCGACATTTTATTGCTTTTGCATTTTGTCTCGCTGCTCAACTTTTGTATGTCTTTTCTCCTTGTTGAGACAGTCTCCCCGTGAGCTGACTGGGCAGAGCTTTAACAGTTACACTGACTGAGTGGGTCTCCCCGTGTGAGCTGACTGTGGGAAGGAGCTTTAACCAGTTACACAGACTGAAGAAACATTACACTATTCGCAGGAGGGAGTGACTGTACACGTTTCCTGAGTGTGATCACACTTTCAATTGTTCATTTGAAACACAGAGTCAAAAAGTCACCAGAACTGCGGAGAAGTTGTGGAAATGTCGACACTGAGGGAAGGGATTCCATTCCCTGTCGGCACTGGAGATTCATCAGCTCAGTCGCAATGCGGAGAGGCCGTTCTTCAAAAAAATTATTACAACATTATTTCTCATTGACAAAAACACATTTACGCTGCCTGATTACCTTGAACTTATACAAGTGCCCTATCATAATATCTTTAATAATAGCTTTGAACATTTTCCCTACGACATATGTTAAGTTAAACGGTCTGCAGTTTCCTGTTCTCGGTCTCACGAAAGGACTTTTCTAATCTAAAGAAACGACCCTGAAACTAATGAGATTTGGAAAATTAAAACCAATACATTAAATATTTCACTGGCTAGTTTGTCTTTCAGTGTCGAGGATGAAATCAGACTTGTCAGCTCGTAGTTTCAACAATTTACTCAGTACTACTTCCCTAGTAATTGTAATTTTTTTCAGTTCCTCCCTCCTTTCAATTCCTGATTTACAGCTAGTTCCAGGGTGTTACTTTTATCCTCTCGAGTGAAGTCAAATTCTAGCTCTTTCCAATTCATCTGCCATCTCTTTATCCTCCGTTACTGAATCCCCAGACTCATTTTCTGCAGAACCAACACTTACTTGTTAACGTTTTTTAAGAAAAGCTGACAAAACTTTCCTACCTGTTTTTATTGTTTTGGCTAACTTTCTAACCCTAATTGTTGTGTTCCTGCCTACATTATTTCTGACGTTTTGCCACAGCTCTCAACTCTAGCATCAACCTGTCTGCTTAGTCGAGAGAACTAAGCTTGGATAAGTGTTGCAAAACACACAAGGGCAAATCTGTCCTCTCCAGAAAGTGTTAGTGCTTAACATGATAAAATTCACTTTGAAATATTGTTCATCCAAATTTTACCAAACACATACTACAGATTCAACATCCCACAATGACACCCAGTTTTGTTATGATCTTTAATTCTGAAGAGACATTTGAATACCCAGTGATTAACTGAGAGAACTCTTCGTTAATTTTTCACATTTTGAAACATCTAAAAATTACCAATTAACTGGATTAACTTAGCAGAATGGGATGTATAGCCTTAATTGTAAATCTATGTTTCTTTACATCCCTGCAAGAGTTCCCACGAATATCTACATGAATCTTGATAGTTCATTCACTTTTGGGAATAGTCCAAGGCATGCAACATCTCTCTAGGATTCCAAATATTCCTGGTAATTGTATGTGAGAAAAGTTCTGCCACCCTGGCAACCCACAATAGGCCCACAATTGGCCAAACTGTACCAAAACACCCAGAATGCCTCAGCAGGGACCAAGCAGGCTGACAAGTGAAACTAGGCAGGACTCGCAGACAAGGGAATACCTGTACACTTCAAGCACCCACTAACAATGACAGAGCACCACCGCTATCCCAAAGCCCCGAGGGCAGCTTCACAACCCAGCAACACCAAAGCCACACAAAGGACAGGTCAGACAGAGAGGCACCAGCAAGAGCACTACTCCCAGGACAGGATAATGGAAGCAACTCACCACTTCAGAGGAGACATTAGCACCTCCCTGCAAAGAGAAATGATCCATCGATACTGTCAGAATGTTGCTTTGTGTAGAGAATTAGGACATTCCTCTGATAACTGTTTTCCAATTAACATCATTGTAACCATATTACTCGATTTCCAGCAGCAACATTCCATTGCCATACAGAGAACTGGCTGTGGGGTCACTTTACTACCTAAAGCCAACCTGTCCCTACAATGTGCCCCTGCCCCGAACCCCGCCACCCTACTCCCACTAACTCTGACCACCATTACGGATGACCACGATTGTTTAGACCTTGTCCAGCAGGTCGTCACCCCGCACCTTGACCGCTCTGAAACACCTCTAGACAACCCTGACCTCATACTCGATACAGATGGCTCCTCCTTCAGGCCCTCAGAACACTGCACACCGGCAGGGTATGCCATCTGCACTCCTTTCTCAGTCCTAGAGTTAGCTGCACTGCCAGATGGGGCACATCTGCACAAGCTGTGGTGCTGTTTGTGCTCATTCGGGCTTGTGTCATTGCTAAAGGACACACAGCAAACATTGATCCTGACTCCAGATATGCCTTCGGAGTCATTCACGATTTCGGCACATTCTGGAAACAGGCAGACTTCATCATTTCAGCAGGGAGGCCACTACAACACGCTGCATTGATATCTAACCTCCTGGTAGCAGTCCTGTTACCCTCAGCCCTAGTAATTATCAAATGCCGTGCCCATACCTCTGCCACTGACCCGGTCACCCTCCGGAATGCCTCAGCTGACACAGCAGCCCGGAAGTCGCACTGCACCCCACCATCTACATCCTGCAGGATCCCAGAATAGCAAAGACCCCAGTATTCCCTGAGCCCATGGAGGCAGTGCGAGCTACTCAAGAAACTTCTCCACAGCAGGGAAAGGACAGTTGGGCCCACAGTGGGGCCACACAATCTCCTTCGCTTAACCTGCTAATACACCCTGATGGCCACATCATTTGTCCAAGAGCACACACTGGCCCTAGCAGCCCACGGCATTGACCACACTGGCAAGAAGGTATGATGCATACTGATTCAGTCCTGGTATGCACCAGGATTCACTGCTGCTGCCCAAGCCCTGCTATCACAGTGCCTCATCTGCCTGCAGAACAATGCAGGGAAGCCAGTTGCCAAGTATGACCATCTGCCAGTTCTTGAAGGACCGTTCAGCCTCTTACAGGTTAACTTCACACACATGCCCCAAAAACAGGGTTACAAGTACATCCTGGTCATCATAGACTTGTTCTCCAAATGGGTGGAAGCATTTCCCACAAGAAAAGGACAATGCACACACGGTAGTATAATGCCTCCTAAATGATGTCATTCCCAGATTTGGAGTTCCTGGTAGCATAGAGATTGACAGGGGACTCACTTCACTGCTAGGCTCACGACTAGCATTAGCGAGGCACTAGGGATACCGTGGCGACACTACACCCCCTACCAACCTCAGTCATCAGGAATGGTCGAGCGGATGAATAGCACCCTTAAAACCACACTGACCAAGATCACCCAGGACACAGGACTGACCAGGCCAGACGCCTTGCCACTTGCCCTGTATACTATACCTGTGCAGGCAAACCACATGACTGGGCTCACCCGTTTTGAGATGCTTATGGGGTGACCTATGCCCACCGATACCAGGCCTCCTAAACTCTCCACAGATACTGACACAAGAGACCCTGCAGTGTGTCCAGGCCCTTAGCAGGAGCATTAGTGTTACGCATGATCAGGTCAGGGCTGCATTGCCCACATCCCAATCAGTGCCCATTCATCCGTTCCAACTCAGGGACTACATCATGATAACATCACTGAAAAGGACTCCCTCTTCCCGAGTTGGAAAGGCCCGTACCTCATCCTGCTGACAACCTGGACAGCTGTGAAACTGGAAGGACGGCTCAAATGGACACATGCCACCCGCTGCAAGAGGGCTCCACAACCCAATGAACACGGACCAGAGAGAGAAGAAGACACTACTCCACCCACCGAGGATGGATCCAGCTGCTCGCCTCAGCATCAGCACCCACGGCCTGACCATCACACTGTGACTTGCTGGTAAACAGGGACAAAGCGCGAGATATTTAATAATCCGGTGTGACTTGTGGGCTAACACCTTCCTGAGAATGGCCCATCAGTATGCCCAGAGATTCAACCAGACCCACTGTTGGGTCTGCACTAGAGTCCCTGTCCACTCTCATGGGGGCATTCCCTTAGCCCCAATCCCTTTTAACATCTCTGACAAGGCGGAATGGTGGCTGGAATCAGACAGGTCCCCGGAGGTTACCACACTCAAAATACCACCAGCAACGACCAAATATGGAGACAAGAGCCCAGCCTGCTGTATGTCTGCGGGTTACCACCTGGACAAATTGAAAGAGTGGTTTTACCCGGCCTACAAGCCCTCCCATGAGCCCCCAGCCCTGACCATTGCTGACACCAGCCCACACGGGCCACCTGCGGGATCCATCTGTTTGAAACACACACAGCCATCCGGATGGGAGGCTGGCTGCAGCCAGTGCATTGACTCCCTGCTCCTAACTCCCACACACGCCGATCTGCTGCAGATGGCAGCATTTTAAACTGACAGGATCACCCAGAATACCACCTTCCTCACCAGCTGGACAGGGACCCAGACACTCCATCTCCGAACTTACAATGGCACCTATTTTATCTGTGCCCACAAAGTCTACCCCTGGTTGCTGTTATCCTGGACTGGGAGCTGCTATGTCAGGTAGGCGGTATCATTCATCTATCACTCCCAGTCCCCTCCCTTCCTAAAGCCCATGACATGCAGCAGATAAGCCCTTGCTACCCTTGAAGTAGCCCTCTACCTGATGGCACTGCACCGCCACACACCCCCATCCCCAATATCTTGCACACCTCTATCAAGTCACCTCTCATTCTTCTTCACTCCAGTGAGAAAAGCCTTGGCTGCCTCAACCCTCCAGCCCAGGCAGCATGCAAGTAAATCTCCTCTGCACCTTTTCTAAGTTTCCACATCTTTCCAATAATGAGGCGACCAGAATGGAACACATTATTCCAAGTGTGGTCTCACCAGGATTCTATGGAGCTGCAACATAACCTTGCACCTCTTAAACTCAATATCTCGCTAATGAAAGCAAACACAACATACACCTTCTTAACAACCCTATCAACTTGGGTGGCAATTTTGAGGGATTTGTGGACATGGGTCCATACATCCCTCTGTTCCTCCATACTGCCAAGAATTCTGCCTTTAACTCTGTATTCTGCATTCAAATTTGACCTTTCACAGTGAATGACTTCACACTTTTCCAGGTTGATCTCCATCTGCCACTTATCAGCCCAGTTATGCATCTTGTCAATGTCTCATTGCAACCTACAACAGCCCTGCACACAATCCACAACTCTACCAACTGAACGTGGTACACGTGGCAATAAATCAAATTAAATCAAATCAAAATGCTCTCACAAACAGCCCTCAGTGGGAATCTGACTCCTGGCCAGCACTTTATTTCTCATATAGATTCAGTATACTTGCATCTGTCCTTATGGCAGATCAAGAGACAATTAAATGTGTCAAGTTGAGGAAACACAGCCTGTCACACAGATCTGGACCAACATTTTCCAGCGTCTATCCGCTTCTCCGGATTGACTTGCTTTCCCTCCAGCTCCTGCAAACCAACAGTTAAACCCCAGGGAGAGAAAAAAATGGAAAAGAAAGGGGAGGGTGAGAAAACAGAGCATTGTGCTCACAAATGTTGGACAGAAGAAGGCTGGGATAAAGCTTATTCTTCATTCAGAAAAAGAGCAGCATGGGGGGCGGGGCTCTGATTGGCAGGAGGACCAATCTCCTTCCGGTCCTCCAGGGTTGACCAAAGGTCGATTCCCCGTCCATCAAAACAATGAGGGGCGGGGCCTTATGTCGATCTCACACATGCGCACCAGCACCTCCATTACTGCATGCATCCGCACTGCCGGCAGATAGTGATTTCTGGACCGCATAGGATTGTGGGAGCTACAGCCGCCATTAACGTGGTGAAATCCAGTGTTCCTTATGCTTTCTTAACGTCCTATTGATGTGTTGGTGAAGTATATGTCAAGAGCCAATCTTTAATCGAGTTTCGATTTATGCACTGAGTTAAACACTACAAGTGTTTAATTCTAAACTCTGTTTCCAATTCAGTGTCAGTATATCACTTTCTCTGTCCTCAAGTAAAGACCGAAACAGTGCCCTCCATCTATCTCTCTTTTCTAGTGTTTTCTTTAGGTTGCAGATTCCAACCCTCTGTTTCGATCATTTATTAAACATTACTCGTGGTACATGGGCATCACTGGCTAGCCAGCATTTAGTTCCCCTTGAAAAGATGGTGGTGGCCTGCCTTCTCCAACTGCTGTGGTCCACACACTGTACAGTGACCCACAATGCCTTTAGGGAGGTAAATTCCAGGACATGGACCCAGCAACACTGAAGGAACAGCAATAGGTTTCCAAGTCAAGATGGTGAGTGGCTAGGAAGTTATTTGCAAAAGGTTGTGTTCCCAAGTATGTGTTGTTCTGGTCCTTCTAGATGGGGTTAAACATTACACAATACCAGATTAGAGTCCAACAGGTATATGTGGAAGCACTAGCTTTTGGAGCGCTGCTCCTTCATCAGGTGGTTGTGGAGTATGAAGGAGAAGCACACATAAAGCTAGTGCTTCCAAATAAACCTGTTGGACTATAAACTGGTGTTGTGAGATTTTCAACTTTGTACACCTCAGTCCAACACCGGCATCTCCAAATCACTTCTAGATAGAGATGGTTGTTGATTTGGAAGACATTTTCCAAGGATCTTTGGTGAATTTCTGTGGTGCATCTTGTAGATAGTGGATACTATTGCTTCTGAACAGTGGGGCAGAGGGAGTGGATGTATGTGGATATGGTGCCAATCAAGCAGGCTACTTTGTCATGGAGTCATAGAGATGTACAGCATGAAAACAGACCCTTCGGTCCAACTCGTTCATGCTGACCAGATATCCCAACCTAATCTCATCCCACCTGCCTGCACCAGCCCAAATCCCTCCAAATCTTTCCTATTCATATACCCTTCCAGATGACTTTTAAAATGTTGCAATTGTACTAGCTTCCAACACTTCCAATGGTAGCACATTCCAACCACGCATTACCCTGTGAGTGAAAAAGTTGCCCTTTAGGTCTTTTTTATATCTTTTCCCTCTTACCGTAAACCTCTGCCCTCATTCTGAACTTGCCCATCCCAGGGAAAAGATCTTGTCTATTCGCCCTATCCATGCCCCTCATGATTTTATCAAGCTCTATAATGTTCACCCCTCAGCCTCAAATGCCCCAGGAATACACCCAGAGTCTATTCAACCTCTCCCTATAGCTCAAATCCTCCAACCCTGGCAATATCCTTGTCAACCTTTTCTGAACCCTTTCAAGTTTCACAACATCCTTCCGATAGGAAGGAGACCAGAACTGCACGCAATGTTCCAAAAGCGGCCTAAACAGTGACGTGTTCAACCAACCTAACAGTATTAAAAAAACTTGGCTTCAGCTAACACATACCTCAGTTTCCTAGATTTGTGTATTGGCATATTTGCTTCCTATTTGTCAAATGCAAGCTGCAGTTCAACTGATCAACCTTCCTTAGCAATCTAAACTTGTGTGTCGATGACTCCTTTTTACTGCTATAAAAGTTATACTTGTCCAAAATTCCCCATAGCACATCCTTCCCCTTCACATTTGCTGCTCTTATTTCCAAATTTCCCAAAAAATATTTATCCATTTTTGTGGCATTGTAACTAAACTGAACATACTGTCCCAGATAAGCAGCAATATTTAAACAAGGCAAAAATGCTCTTGTCCCAGTGTTCTGGTTATATTTCAATACTTCAAAACTATGTCTCTTATTAAACAGTACAAACAGTGTACTATCATTTGACTCATGCGAATAACTTTTAATCTCAGTTTAAATTTTAGTTTTCACTCGTTTTCTTTCCCATAACTCATTTAAATTGCCTGTATATCTTTAGCACGTAGAGTACGTAATGCTGTCTATTGTAGTTTTATGGAAATTTGATAAAAGCTGCAATTGGTTTGATTCCTAGGTTATTTAAAGATCAGAAGCAACAAACATCTAATGGCCTTAGCATTCCACTCAACACCATTCCCTCAGTCTCAACCCAATTCTTCCCAATTGCACTTTTTCTTATTTTTGAACCAAATTCTTAGTTTGATTTCCCATGGAGCTAGGGTAGTCTTACACCCAATAAAAGCAAAAGTAAATGCTTTTGCTGGGTTCAAACCTTAACATGGAATGATAGATTGTGACCACTAGGGGCTGTGTAAGCAATTAAAGTGTGAGATACTCAGTACAGGTTTCAAAACTGAATTTCATCAATTGAATGTCCGGTTTACAGATTAAAACTCAATGTCCAATGCCTTGAGCTGCTACTAGTAGCTCTGGAACATCTTTCATAAATTGCTAATTCAACTTTTCTAAAATAGTTCAAAAAATCTTCACTTGATCTATGAAGTTTCTAATCTTCATTTATTCTAAGTGGATTGCAGAGTTGTTTTTTTTCCCAGTTCAGTGAGACCCATTTCCATTAGAATCCAGCATTGAGAAATTCAACGTCACATCTTTCTAATTATTAGATATTATTTTTAAAGTAATAAAATCCTATGCTGTTTTCATCCCTTAAATCAAATCAATGGATAATTGAAATTGCTATTTACACAGAAAACAACTAACCAATAATTAACAAGAGGCAGATTGCTCGGCATAGACTCCATTTATAATTCACCATATCTCCAGCATACATCTATAGTAATCTTGTTAAAATGAATTGTTTTAAACTCTCAGTTTATAGTCAGCAATGTGCATTGATGTAATCCTAGATGGTATCAAGTTTTTTGAATGTTGTTGAAGCTGCACCCATCCAAACTGGTGGGAGAGTATTCCATTACACTGCTGACTTGTGCCTTGTCGAAGATAAACAGGTTTTGGGAGTCAGGAGTGGACTTACTCACTGCAGTATTCCTGACCTCTGACCTGCTCTTCTAGCCACTATATATATGTGGCTAGTCGAGTTGCGTTTCTGGTAAATAGTAAACCCCGAGGATGTTGATAGTGGGGTACTTAGTGACTGTAATACTGTTGAATATCACGGGGCAGTGGTCAAACTCTCTTTTGTGGATGAGTCATTGCTCGGCATTTGCATGGCACATGTTACTTGCCACTCACCAACCCATTGGATATTATTAAGATCTTGTCACATTTCAAACTGAACTCCTTCAATTTGGGAGGAGTTGTAAATCGTGCTGAACATTGTGCAATTATTGGCAAACATCTTCACTTCTGATGATGGAGGAAGGTCATTGATGAAGATGGTTGGGCCAAGGACACTACCCTCTGAACTCCTGCAGAGACGTCCTGGAGCTGAGATGACTGACCTCCAATACCCATAGCCATCTTTCTATGTGCTGGGTATGACTTAATTATTAAGTCACACAAACAATATTTCAAAACTAATTGAAGGAATAGGTATGAGACACCCCTCTTCTGGGTGTTTCTAGATCCAAGTGTTGACTTTCATCAACTTTTTTGATCTTGGCAGTTTCCTTTCTCTCCAACATTTGTTTCATGTCAGCAAGTTGAATTCTTCATTTTCAGGAAAACGTTTTACAAGGTAACATTCTTAATATCTGTGTAACATTCCATGGGAAAATTGTTTGTAGTCTGCCAGTTGAAGAGAATTTCTGAAAATATTTGACAAATGCACAGCTTCCACAAGACCCAGTGTTCCCAAAGTTGGAGTACATTTAACAGCCCCTTAATATTTTCCAGGATTCCCAGGATCAGGGATATGTGCCACTTTTACCCACCACAAATCTCCTGAAATTGGGTACACTAAAAACCCAGCAGGAAGATCATCAGTAAAAAGGTCTGGTTTTGGTAATAGAGTTATAGACTTATAGAGTCACTCTGCACGGAAACAGACCCTTTGGTTCAACTCATCCATGCTGACCAGATATCCCAATCTGAGCCAGTCCCAAGTTCCAGGATTTGGTCCATATCCCTTTAAAAGGTGACTGGAGGAATATTTTGGTTTTAAATGTTGTAATTGTACCCACCTGCACTACTTTCTCTGGCAGATTGTTTCACACACACACCACCCTGTGCAGGAAAAAGTTGCACCTTTGTAAATTTTTCCCCCTCTCACCTTCAACTTATACCCTCTAGCTCTGGACTCCCCATCCCTGGGAAAAGGACCTTGGCAATTTGCCATATCCTTGCCCCTCATGATTTTATAAACCTCTATAAGGTCACCCCTCCAACTCCGATGCTCAGGGTAAAAATGCCCCAGCATCTTCCTAGAAGTCAAAACCTCCAGTCCTGGCAACATCCCTGTAAATCTTTTCTGCAGCCTCTCAAGTTTAACAGGGTCGTTCCAAATGAATGGTGACCAGACTGCCATGCCGTGTCCTAAAAGTAATCATCCCAATGTCCTGTACAGCCACAACAGGACGTCCCAACGCCTCTCCTCAATGCTGTGATCAACGAAAGCAAGCATTTTCTTCACAATCCTGTCTTCCTCCAACTCCACTTTCAAGGAATTATGTGCTGCATTCCTGGGACTATTTGTTTAGCAGCTGATACATTCACTGTATCAATCTGCCCTGCTTAGTCTTCTCCAATTTTGTTCCATTTGCCCACACAGGTGGGTCTTGTTGACTTTGTTCTGAGTAGTGTGGATGCTTTCTCCCTTCCATTAACACCTATATGATACCTCAATCGCTTCTTCACCATCATTACCAATCTCTGCCTTTGGCTCTAGGTACTCTCACCATGTTACCCTCGCTCTTACTCTCCCCTCTGGCAAGGACATAAAAACGAGCATTTTCCAGCACCATTCAGTTCTGAACAAGAGTGAAAACAGACTTTGGACATGAACTGTTTCTCATTCCATGCATGTTTCCTGATGTGAAGACTTCTCCCCCCCCCCCCCCCCCAGCCCACACAAGGATAGAAATGTCAGGACCTATTTCTCCAAATGTTATCTTTGATCTGCTCATGACACATTCCTTGGATTTGGAGTGTTCTGATGTAGTGTTTAATAGGAATCCATCAAAATTAACATCCAGTCTTGTCTGAGAGCAGAACCAACTCAACTGACCGAACAAGCTGCACAACTCTTCTGTCGGATCTGTAGACGCGACATCCTCTCTCTCTCTCGTTAACACAACAGGATTAGAAAGGCTTGGAGTACTATTCTCTCTGAACACGATTCCTAATCTACTGTTATTCCAGACTTATATGCGTAACATCTAAACCTAAATAGTTAAAGCTCCTCAGCCTGATCTCCCACAAACAACAGAATGGTTTCAGCACAGAAGGAACGTGCTCAAATGGAATGTCTGTTCTTAAATTCCATGTTAAGGTTATTATTGCATTAATCTGTTATAAATGGTGTCTGTTTCAGAAAGGCACAGAGAGACATGCTTTTGTGGAACCCTACGGGAGTTTTCTGATCACAGAATCATACAGTACAGAAAAGGCCCTGTGGCCCATCAAGTGTGTACCACCAATATATTATCACTTACACAAGAGTCATAGAGCTGTACAGCAAGGAATCAGACTCATTGGTGTTTAAAACTAGAGGACATAGGTTTAAGGTGGGGGGGAAGGAGGGAAAAGAGAGAGAAGGGGATCTAAGTGGCAACCTTTTCACACAGAAGGTGGTGCACGTACAAAATGAGTTACCAGAGGGAGTGGTGGGACTGGTACAATTACAACATTTCAAAGGCATCTGGATGGAGAGGTGAATTCAGAGAGATATGGGTCAATTGCACGCAAATGGGATGAGATTAATTTCAGATATCTGGCCATCATGGCCACGTTGGATGGAAAGGTCAGTTTCTGTGCTGTCCAGCTCTATAGTGGGGTCATAACCCATGTCCACATTCTGTCCTCTACCTTGCCACTCGTTGTGAGGCTCAGAGCCTGGGAATATCGTTGGGTCACCCAGACCCTGACAATTTCCACATAGCTCTGGGCATTTCTCACAAACACCACTCGGATTGTCAGCCGCCATCAGAAACTTTAGTTTTCCTTTTTATCCATCCTTCAGCACTGGGCAAGAATTCTCTGTTCCCGTTGTGGGATCGTGTTCAAATAGCGACCAAAATCAGCAACTGGTGAAAACAGCCTCTTTATTCAGCAACCACAAGTTGTACAAGTTTGAGGTGGTGATGGAAACCCGAAATACCATCCTTACAGCAGCCTCTTTACACACAGTTCTTATAGAGATTAACACTCCATCACTATGGTGTCCCATTGTTTTATCTATTGTACACAAACGTTGGCTGCTACTCCCGATGGGATTGAGATTGTCTGTGTGGTCTGCTTGCAGAACTAAGAGGTGACAGTCCTTTTGTCTTTTAAGTCAGCAAATGTTAGTAAAATTACTCGGCCTGTGTGCTCTAAATAAATTAGCCATTGTACCTGCACTGAATAAAAGAATAAACGGAATTAAACTGTTTACTGCAGCTGGGTTGGGAGACTTGTTTAGTATTTGCCAGTGAGAGTTTCATTCATTCCTGCAATTTCATGGAAGCGCAGTCTCGATAGTCAGCTTCTTAAAGGGGACAGTGGCTGCGAGTCAGGGAAACTGATGTATTTATGTATTGATGTATTTATTCAGGTCCTGATAGATGGTTGGCAAGGGCTGATTAATATCGTATTCTTTCATGGTGATAAGATGGCAGGGAGGTATTGTTCTGAAAACATGTTGACAGTTATTGAGAGGTAGCATTTGATGCAGAAATAGGCCTAAACACTGCTTGTAGCAAGAGCTGGTAAGGGATGAAGGTGTGAAAAAGCAGTAATGAGTGTTTTAGCTTATTCTATTTTGTAATAGTAAAATATACTACAAAACTGTGAGTGAGTGAGTGAGTGAATGAATGAATGAAGCAAGCTATGTTACAGGAAAGAGTTATGGGTGAATGAAATGGGAATGCAATATTATTAGATACAGGGCTCCTGTGAGCAAGTTAGAAAAGACTTATGAATGACTTAATAGAAAGAGTTTGAGAGTGGGTTAGTAAAGAGACCTACAATACAATATCTCACACCACGTCATCGTCCTGCCAGCCTTGTGGGGTCGGAGAAACCGGAGCCAATCTTTACACAGGGCAGGTTTCTTCAGCGTCAAACATGACAGATATACACCTCCTGACTTCAGTCCATGTTCCAAATCAGTAAGTGTGTCTTAACAGTTGCTCAACTCACCAGGCAATGTATGCCCTCTTGAATATTAATACAAGTAACACCCACAAAGCATCCAAACGTTTGCTACTCAGTGTGACTGGATTGGTGTCTGACCAGATGGTATGACTGACTGAATCCCTTCCCGCACTTGTAGATAGGCTGGTGTCTCCGCAGGGAAGACCAATCAATGAACCCCTTCCCACACACTGAGCAGGCGAATGGTCTCTCCCCGGTGTGGACCTGTTGGTGACTCTGCAGGTTGGAGGACTGAATGAATGCCTTCCCGCCAATGGAGCATGTAAACGGCCTCTCCCCGGTGTGGACCCGTGGTGTCTCTGCAGAGAAGATGAATCATTGAAGCCCTCCCCGCACATGGAGCAGGTGAATAGTCTCTCCCCGGTGACACTGCAGGGTGGATGAAGCGCTGAAAGTGCTTACCACACACAGAGGTGAACGGCCTCTCCCTGGTGTGGACCCGCTGGTGGGTAACCAGGGTGCATAACTGAACGAACGCCTTCCATCAGACAGAGCAGGTGTACGGCCTCTCCCTTGTGTGGACCCACTGGTGACTCTGGAAGTTGGAAGACCGGTTGAATGCTTTCCCACATACACAGCAGGTGAAAGGCCTCTCCCTAGAGTGGACCCGCTGGTGACTATGCAGAGTGGATAACTGAACGAACGCCTTCCTACACACGTTGCATGTGAAAGGCCTTGTCCTCCCGTCTGGACCCGCTGGGGGGTCACCAGGGCAGATGAATGGGTGAACCCCTTCCCACACACTGAGCAGGTGAATGGCCTCTCCCTAGTGTGATGGTGGCGATGGCTTTCGCAAACTCTGGAAGTTGAATTCCTTCCCGCAGTCCCCACATTTCCACTGTTTCTCCATCACGTGGGAATCCCCACCGCCCTCTAGTGTCAACAACCAGTTGAAGGACCACTCACAAATAGAACATGTTCTATGTCTTGCTGCTGCGAATGAGGTGTTGCTATTTCAGTCTTTGTACCCGCTTAAAGCTCTTCCTACAGTCAGTTCACTGGTACACGCTCACTGAGGTCTGTGTACTTCGGTCTCACTGAAGTTTGAAACCTTTCAAAGCAGGCAGGACAGAAGACAAATAAAATATCCAGTGAGATTCAAAAGGCTGATAACATTCCTGTGCCAGTGAATCGATTGGCTCGATCAGATCTTGTTTTGAGATTACTGGCTGCAATTCCATCCGTTCTCATATCCTGCAAAATGGAGATTACAGAAGACATCACTGTCTACACAGGATAGAAACTCCAAACAGACAGTTTTGGTTCCTGTGGAACATTCTTTCTGCTCTCCCTCCCCCCAGAATTTGAATCTAAATACCACAGTCTCCCTCCATCCTCACTAGGTATTATTGCCCCATGTTCCAAATTCTCCATAAATGCTGAAAAATATTGACTGATGGATCTATGCTCGCCTCTTCCTGCCCTGGACACAGCTTGTCACAGATTGAACTATGAGTGAGCCATTCAGCTCCTGGGGTTTGCTCTGCTGTTCCAAAGACCATGTCAGTACTGCTTTGGCCTTCACTCCATTTCCTGCTGTTCTCAGTAACCTTTCATATCCCTGCCATTTAAAATTCTCTTCAATTAAGCCTTGAATATATTCCATGAGCCAGTCTCCATTACTATCTGTGGGGGAGCATTCCATAGACTAACAAGAAAGGAATACATTCCTAATTTCTCCCTGAAATGGGAGACCACTTCCAGGCAGGTGGAGACTAGTTAGTTTAGAATCACGTTCAGCATGGACTGGATGGAATAAAGAGTCAGAAACGGAGCAGTTTAACCCCAGAATGGAAAGGGGGGGTGAAAAAAGAAAGTGCCGTACTCACAGATGGTGGACAGAGAAAGGAAGTTGCAGTCCGAGTTGAAGCTCAACCTTAATTCGGGGGGAAGCGGGGAGAGGAGTAACATCAGCTTCAGAGGCTCATGGTCTAACTTCCGCAGTCAGTCAATACGGCGGCTCTGATTGACACGCGGAACAATCGCCTTCCAGCCATCCAGGCATTCCAATTGGCTCACAATTGACCTGTGTGATGTCATGACATGTGGCCAATAGGAGAGAACCATCTTGGAACACGGGATTGTCATCGGCCGGCTACCTCCGGACGTCCCGCCTTCGTACGTGAACGTCACAATGCGGAAGTAGCCCGATCAGTTTCAAACTGATACCCCCAACTCTGAGCAACATCTGGGAGCAAAGCAATATCCCCCCACTTTCTATTCCTCATCCTGGGAAGGAGAAAGAAGAGGGAAGGCACTGTACACTTGTACCAATTGGCGGCGGAGAGTGTAGAATGCAAGCGAAGGGGTTTCAGATTCGCTCTCTCATAAGGCTTTCTGATCCTCATGGCATTTATCAGAACTAGAACGTGAAAAGGGTCAGAGATTTGTCCAGTGTTATTAAATTGTTAAACATTCAACGTGCTTTTCGTGGTTTTCTCACATTCGATTATAATTAATTGTCGTAATTGTGTGTTGCAGCTATGTCATATACTTCCAATTATGCTGTTATCGAAGGGGACGGTAAGTGGGCACTGGACAAAGAGACATAGAGATGTCCAGCATGGGAACAGACCCCTCAGTCTAACTCGTTCATGCTGACCAGTTAACCTGGATAAATCTAGTCCCATTTACCAACATTTGCCCACATCCCTGTAAACCCTTCCTAATTCATTCACCCATCTAGATCCCCTATAAATATTGTAATTGTATCAGCCTCCACCACTTTATCTGCAGATCATTCCATACGTACAAAGAGAGTCCATTCATCAGTCTAACAATGGCAGGGAAGGAGCTCTTTCTGAACCTGTTGGTGCATGTGTTTCCAGATTCTGTATCTTCTGCCTGACCAAAGATGTTGTGAGAGAGCATTAGGGGGTTGGAGGAGAATTTGATGATTTTGGCAGCATTTCTGCGGCAAAGTGAAGTGTAGGTGGTGACCGTGGAGGGTAGGTTGACTTCCATGATGGTCTGCAATGTGCATACAACCTTCTGTAGTATCTTACCATTCTGAGCAAAGCAGTAGCTGGACTAGGTCGTTACACATCCAGATAAAACACTTTCTATAGTGCATCTGTAAAAGTTGGTGAGGGTCATTATTGATATACCGAATTGCGTGAGCCTCCTGAGAAGGAGTGTTGTTGTGCTATCCTGACTGAGATTGCCCCATCATTTTTCCAGATGGTAAGAACACTCAAACAACCCACCGTGGAGTTTGCATTGCTGACAGAAAGCAGTTTGTGTTCTGCAGCAGCTTAGTCACTCACACACTAGGTGCTGTGAGATTAAAAGTACAAAGAGCCATGAGGAACCAGAGGTTTTTCCAACCAACATTCAAACTGATCAGTCTAAACCTTGAAGTCTCAAACGAAATCTAGAAGTTCACTTAGCCAAAAGCTAATGGAGGCATCCTCATAAAATTACCAGATGTTCTTGGAATCCTGAGAAGAATTCAAGTGAATCCTAGAAAGATATTGCCTGTCTTAGACTATTCCCAAAAAGTGAATGAACTATCAAGATTCATATAAAGATTTGTGGGAACTATGGCAGGGAAGGAAAGAAAACTAGATTTACAATTTAATGCCATACACACTATTCTGCTAAGTTACTCCTGTTGATTAGGTTTTCACATTTTTAAACAAAAAAAAGAGCTGTTCTTCCAGTTAATGACTGGGTTTTCAAACTTCTCTTCAAAGTTAATAGTTTTTTTCTTCAAACTGAATGATTGTAACAAAAGTGCATCTCATTGTTGAATTTTGAATCTGTAGGATGTGCTTAGTAAAGTTTGAATGAACAATATTTCAAAGTGAATTTTATCATTTTAAGTACCAAGACATTCTGGAGAGGAAAAACTTGTCCTTGTGTGTTTTGCAACACTTAATCAAGGTAAGTTTAATAGAAGAAGCAGAGAGGTTGATGCTCGAGTTGAGAGCTGGGGCAAAACAGCTGAAATAATGCAGGCAGTAGCACAGCAATTAGGGTTAGAAAGTTAGCCAAAAATACAAAAACAGGTAGGAAAGTTTCTTCAGCTTTCTTTTAAAAAGTTAACAAAGTAAGTGTTGGTTCTATAGAAAATTAGTCTGTGGATTCAATAACGGAGGATAAAGAGATGGCAAATGAATTAAAAAAGAGCTTGAATCTGTTTTCACTAGGGAGGATACAAGTAACACCCTGGAACTAGCTGTAAATCAGGAATTGAAAGGGAGGAAGTAACTGAAGAAAATTACAATTACCAGGGAAGTAGTACTGAGTAAACTGTTGGAACTATGATTTGACAACTTCCGGGTACCTGAAAGATTTCATCTAAGACTCTTAAAGAAACACTAACCAGTGAAATAGTTAACGCATTGGTTTTAATTTTCCACAACGTCATTAGTTTCAGGGAAGGTTTCTTTAAATTGTGTAAACTCTTTTCTTCAAAAAGGGAGACAGAGAATGGGAAACTGCAGACCATTTCCCTTACCATATGTCATAGGGAAAATGTCGAAAGCTATAAATAAAGATGTTATGACAGGGCACTTGTATACGTTCAAGGTAATCAGGCAGTGTGAATGTATTTTTGTCAATGGGAAATAATGTTGTAATAATGTTTTGAAGAACTGCCTCTTCCCAATGCGACTGAGCTCATGAATCTCCGGTGCCAACAGAGAATGGTATCCCTTTCCCCAGTCCCCACATTTCCACGACTTCTCCGCAGTTGTGGTGTCCTTTTGGCTCCTTGTTTCTGATCAGCAAGTGAAACTGTGATCACACTCAGGAAACGTGCACAGTTACTCTCTGCTGCGAATAGTGTAACGTTTCTTCAATCTGTGTAACGGGTTACAGCTCCTTCCCACAGTCAGCTCACTGGGGCACACACTCTCTCAACATTGGGAAAAGATGGACAAAAGTTGAGCAGCGAGACAAAATGCAAAAGCAATAAAATGTCGAGCCACAATGAAGATTGAGCTTCACCCAGATTGCAAATTCTTTCCTCTGTCCAATATCTGCGAGTGCGGTATTTTCTTTTCTCACCCCCTTTTCCAATTCTTTTTCATTCTGGAGTTGACTTGCAGCAACTGAAGGAAAGGGAGTGAATCCGGGAGGGGAAAGACTCTGAAAATGTTAGTCCAGGTCTGTGTCATAATCGGAAAAATAGACAGGCAGGAGGCTGCAAGAACACAGCAAGCCAGGCAACATCAGGAGGTGGAGAAGTCGACATCTTGGGTGTAACCTTTGTTCATAACTGGGGGTGGATGTAGGGAGAGATACAGAGACAGGGTGTGCTGGGGACACAATGGTGAGGTGGGGATAGGTGAAGACGGGTGGAGGGTACGACCTGATGGGTCAATAGGAGGAAGGAATCTGGTTGGTGGCAGAGAGGAGTGGAAAGGAAGGGTCAAGGCTGAGAAGGGAATTGTGGATAGGAAATGAAGTTATTTGAAAATGGGGTACTCTATGTTGAGTCCTCTGGGCTGTAGGCTGCCCAGGTGGAAGATGGGGAGTCGTTCCTCCAGGTTGCAGTTTAGTTTGTTGTGACAATGCAAGAGACCAAAGATGGTCATGTCAGAAAGGGCGTAGGAACAGGAATTAAAATGGATTGGTGACTGGGGAGGTATGAGCTGAAAGTGTGTTGCTGGAAAAGCAGGTCATGCAGCATCCAAGGAGCAGGCGAGTTGACGTTTCGGGCCTGAGCTCTTCTTCAGGAATGATGTGTGGATGTACAAAGGGGTCTCAGCGTCCTTCAACACCAGTCAATGCCAGTTGTCAGACAGGTGCAGCAAGCAATCAGCAAGGCAAGTGGTATATTAGCAAGAGGAATTGAGTTCAGAAGTGGGGATATCTTCCTGCATTTAGGGGGCCATTCCTGAAGAAGGGCTCAGGCCTGAAACGTCGACTTTCCTGCTCCTTGGATGCTGCTTGACTTGCTGCGCTTTTCCAGCAACACACTTTCAGCTCTGATCTCCAGCATCTGCAGTCCTCACTTTCTCTCCTGGGGAGGTATGGTCAGCCTCTGTGGACCCGGCTACAATGCTCAGCGAACCATTCCCATGTTTATGCTCTGTCTCCCCGATGTAGAGAATACCACAATTTCCAACACATGGTAAATACAGTGCTGTAATGTGAAGTTATAGCCTTTGCTGTGAAAAAAGGCAGAAAGGAGGTGTATTGTTTAAACCATGATGTATTGGGAAGCTGTGAAAGGGAGAACTGCAGATGCTGGAGATCTGAGTCAAAGTGTGGCATTGGAAAAGCACAGCAGGTAAGGCAGCATCCAAGGAACAGAAGAGTCAACGTTTCGGGCACGAGCCCTTCATCAGGAATGATGTGTGGATGTAGAAAGGGAGCTCAGTGTCCTTCTACACCAGTCACTGCCAGTTGTCAGACAGGTGCAGCAAGCAATCGGCAAGGCAAGTGATATATTAGCAAGAGGAGTTGAGGTCAGAAGTGGGGATATCTTCGTGCAGTTAGGGGTCATTGAATATATCCAAGGCTGCATCCATCTGATTTTTGAACATCAAATAAGTGAATGTTTATGGGGAAAGGCAAGAAAATGATTTTAAGACCAGTATAGGACAGTTACAGAGTCATACAGCACAGAAACAGACCCTTCAGACCAACTAGTCCATGCTGACTATATTCACAAACTAAACTAGTCACAGCTGCCTGTGTTTGGCCCATGCCCCTCCGAACCTTTCCTATTCATGTACTTATCCAAATGCCTTTTAAACATTGTTACTGTACCTGCATCCACCACTTCCTCTGGATATTCATCCACACACAAACTACTCTCTGAGTATAAAACAAAAGGTACCCTTCATGCTTTTTTAAAAGCTTTCTCCTCTCACCTTCAAATTGGCTGCCTTATCTTGAAACCCCCACCCAAGGGAAAGGATACCCATCGGTCAACTCGGCTATGTCTCTTGTGATGTTATAAACTTCTGTAAGGTCAACTCTCAGCCTTCTATGTTGCAGCGAAAATGTCCCAGCCTATCCACGTAGATGTTGGCAGATTCATATCCAGTTATGATTTGGTGAATGCTGGTGCAGGCTTGAAAGACCAAATAGCTTATTCCTGCTTCCAATTCTCACAGTCTGTGTCCAGGACAGCAAGAGACCATAGGACAGAGGAGCAGAAATTAGGCCATTCAGCCCATCAGGCCTGTTCCACCATTTAATATGGCTGATAGGTTTCTCAACCCCATTCTCTCACTTTGTCCCCGTAACCCTCTATCCCCTTGATATTCAAAGTCTCCATCTCAGTCTTAAATATCCTCAATGACCAGGCCTCCACAGCCTTCTGTGGCAGTGAATTCCATAGATTCACCACTCACCGCTATTCTGAAAATTCTTTCCTTTACTCTAAGGCTGTGCCCACTGGTTCTAGTCTCTCCAACCAATGGAAACATCTTCCCAACGTCCACTCTGTTCAGGCTGTTCAGGATTCAGTATTGTTTGTTTCAATTAGAACACCCCTCTCCCCCCCAAAGTGTGGGCCTGTTAACCAGCATGAACCAGACCCTTCAGGTTGTGGTACAGGAAGGATTAGGTTGAGCAAACTGAGAATAGAGGGAGAGTGTGTGGGATGGAGATTTTCAAATTCTAGGGAACAAGAGAGGAGAAATAGAGTTCACTATAAATTAGAATTGATTGGATGGGCTGAAGGGCCAAGGAGTGGCAGATGAAAATGCGTGGTTTGCATTTTGGTCAAGCAATGCAGGAAAGACTGACACACTTCAGAGGAGTGTTGCAGAACAAAGAGACCTTGGAGTGCAAGTTCATAGTTCGTTGTAGATTGAGTCACTGGTAGACAGGATAGTGAAGAAGGCATTTGGTATGCTTCCCTTTATTGGTCAGACCATTGAGTATAGGAGTTGGGAGGTCATGCTGCAGCTGTACAGGCCATGTTTGGGAGACTGCATTTGTTTCTGGTCTCCCTGCTATTGGAAAGATATTGTGTAACTTTGAAAGGGGTCAGAAAAGATTGACAACCTGTAGCCAGAGTTGGAGGGTTTAAACTACAGGGAGAGGCTGAATACACTGGGGATATTTTCCCTGGAACATCGAAGGCTGAAGGATGACCATGTCGACATTCATAAGGAGCATGGATAGGGTGAATACCCAAGGTCATTACCCCAGGGTAGGGAAGTCCAAAACTAGAGGGGCGTATGGTTGAGGTGAGAGGGGAATTTTAAAATTCTTCTGGTTGGGCACATGAATAGAAAGGATTTAGAGGGATATGGACCACATGCAGGCAAATTGGAGTAGGTTAATTTAGGATACCTGTTTGGCACAGACAAATTGGACCGACTGCTGTATGACTTTCATCGTCTTCTGTGAAAGCAGAAATCTGATGGTGAAGACTGGAGTTTCAGGATGTTTTGCCCTTACTGGGAGCAGAAATGTTTGACTGAAGTGTGTTGGTGTTAATGTCTTGATGTTCCATTTTGCTCCCACCTTCCTGGAGATGTTAACAGGTTGTTCATCAAGAAGCTGCATTGCACCCTGAATTGACATTTTTTTTTGCTGAGTGAGGCAATACTTCCTTCGAGTTACGCTGTACCAAGGATCCAGTTACAAAAGGACAGCTTGGTGGTGACAAACAGTAAAGAAGGTGAGGTGGGATGGGTGGAGAGTGTGTGTGCTTTTTCTACGCTTTTTTGCTGGGGGAGGGGGGGTGGTTCTGAAGCTGTAACAAAGTTGGGTCACAATAAAGGTTACCTGAACTTACTACCGGGCTCAGATTCTCATTGAAAGCTTTGAACTCCAAGAGTTTTTAGTATTAAAGCTGCTCATTTCTTTCAGCCTGCTGCACTAAGTTTCCAATGTCGCGTATCAAATGGAGCAGTGAATGAGTAGCTAGTATCTTGAAAAATTGGGAATTTTTCAGGAGTGCAGACTGAATCATTTCATTGACATTGTAAAGTGTAATGGCAGCACCGGGAGGTGTGGGCTGTGTTCACAAGATACAATATGGAGGAGCCGGTATTGGAGTGGGGTGGATAGAGTTAAAAATCTCACATCACCAGTTATAGCCCACAGATTTATTTGGAAGCACCCACTTTTGGAGTGCAGCTCCTTCATCGGGTAGCTGTGGACCAGGGTAATGAGACACAGATTTCATAGCAAAAGATCACAGTGTCATGCAACTGATAGGAGATATTGAACAAGCCGAGATTGCTGTTACCTCTTTCATCTTTTAGAATGGGTTGCAGGTTTTGGTTCATTAATATAAATCTTTTAAACCACATTCTCGAGATGACTTAAGGTTTTATAAAAAATAGGTGACATCTCAGTCCAGACAATGCTTTAAAGGTGTGAGGTTCGAGTCTATCAGTATCCCAATCTTGAATCAGACCGGTTCTATTTCCAAAGTAGGAATGTATAAAATATTACATGGATTGACTGCCTGCAGTTTACGTGCTCTTTGAGCAAAATTGAATGTATCTGCAAGAATAATCCTGCCAATACAAATTCACCCCAAAGAGATATGTGTGTGCATTCATGAGAGAATGTGAGTGTGTGCATGTAAGATTGTGTGCGTGCAGGTAAATTGTGAGTGTGATGGAGTATAAGCCTGTGAATGTGTTGGGGGGAGTATGTCTGTGTGTCTGAGAGAGAGCACGTGTGTATGAGAGAGGTATGGATAAAAGCAAGGGCTTGCATTTTGTGAAAACCAGGAAGGGCAGGACATGTACAGTTAATGGTAGGGCCCTGGGTTATGTTGTAAAACAGAGAGACATGGGGAGGGGGAGGGTGGTGAGGGATCATGTACTTTTTTAGAGAGGCTGGGACTTTTTTCACTGGAGTGAAGGAGGCTGAGGGGTGACCTCATTGAGATTTATAAAATCATGAGGAGTGGCGGTAAGGTGAATAGCAAAGGGTTCTTCCTTAGCATAAAACTAGGGGTTATTAAAAATGAGCTCGAGGCTAGGTGACATATTTCCTTAAGGTGAGAGGAGAGAGATTTAAAAGGAACCTGACAGGTAATGGTTTGACAGAGAATGGTTTGCACGTGGACTGAACTTGCTGAGGAACTGGTAGATGCAGGTACAGTTACAACCTTTAAAGACATTTGGGTGGGTACATGAATGGAAAGGTTTAGAGGGATATGGGCCAAATGCAGGTGAGTGGGACTAGTTTAGTTTCGGAATCCTGCTCGGCATGGACGAGTTGTTTCTGTGTTGTATACCTCTATGAACCAAAAGTGACCTCATTGAAATCAGTAGAATTCTGAAAGGGGCTTGACAGGATAGGTACAGATAAAATGCTCCTTTGGTTAGGGGTGTGGTTAGGGAGTCATAGAATCCCGAAAATGTGGAAGTAGGCCATTCAGCCCATCCATTCCACACTGGCCCTCTGAAGAACATCCCACCCATACCTACCCACTTACTCTATATTTCCCATGGATAATCCACCCTAATTTGCACATCCCTGGGCACTATAGGTAATTTAGCACAGCCAATCCACCCTAATTTGCACCCTAATCTATAAATTACCTTCTCAAGAGTATAATTTAAATGCAGAGCTTTTCTAAGAAAAATGTCAGTCTGACTCAACATTGGGACCCAGACAGAATTCACACTGTTATTAGAAAAACTCTGCATTTAAATGACATTCTTGAGAAGGTAATTAAAAACAAGTTCAGGGATTAACATATCACAGAGCAGAAACCCATTCTAAAAGATGGAAGATTTAATCTAAAATTGTTTAATGTATCACATTTTCATGACACTGGACTGTTTTTGCTACAAATTCCGGGATCACGATCTAATTCTCCACAACCACCTGATGAAGGAGCGGCGCTCCGAAAGCTAGTGCTTCCAAATAAACCTGTTGGATTCCAATCTGGTGTTGTGTGATTTTTAACTTTGTCCATGGGAAACTCATGAGTTGTGGGCTGGTAACAGTTGTTATTTTGTGATCCTGATGAAGGACTTTTGCCCGAAACGTTGCTTTCTCTACACTTTGGATGCTACCTGAACTGCTGTGCTCTTCCAGCACCACTAATCCAGAATCTGGTTTCCAGCATCTGCAGTCATTGTTTTTACCATTTTGTGATCCTGCACTCAGATGAGACTGGATATTGCTTTTTAATGGATCATAACTGAAACAACAATGGAACACCTTAAATTCAAGGAATTTTGATGGGCAAATCGAACCTTGAAGAGATAATATTCTTACATTAATAACGCTGGGTGACCCAAATTAGACATTTTATTGATAGTTCCAATATCATATTCCTGCTGGATTCTTTTCAGGGCAAACAATTTCAGATGGGAGAAATTCTATATCCTGGGGAGGCAGTGAAATAAAAAACAGTTGTTTAAAGCATTTTAACTGTAGACCCACGAGCTCTTGTCCATTAAATCTCTTTATTTGCAGAAATAGCCCGTGAAAAGGTCCATGTCCCTTTAAAATGCAGATTGCCTCTTTTAGATATGAGGCCGTTCCGTTAGATGTCGGAATATCTGTTTAAATGGAGCCGTGAGCTTTCCCAATGTAGACAGGGCTCCTCGAAACGTGGCAGTGTCCCCCCTGCAGCTGCAGAGCGAGACAGGAGAGTTTGTTTTTGTGAATGAGCAGTTGTAGCGCGAGGTGGCTGTTGCTTGGTGACGGTGAGGCTCCCCCGGCCCCGCCCATCCCCCCGTGCAGACGTCACGCGGGGGTGAAGGCGGTTGGGAGGAGAAGTCGCTCGAGCGGGGAAGCGGCGGCCGTTAGGAAAATGGCGCCGTGCGGCCCGGGGCAGACCCCCGTCACTGGTCACCGCCGCCTTCCTGGCGCAGCTGCTGTGTCACGGCCACACCGGCCGGCTGTACAGCAGGCAGGAGCCGGTGACCATTCTGGAGGCGGATGGGGTTAAGGCCCTGCTTGGGAACTGGTCGGGCGCCTGGGTGGTGGAGTTCTACTGGTCGTGGGGCGGCCCCTGTGTCAACTATGGGGCCACCTGGAAGGTACTGGGCCCGGGAGGTGAAAGGTGAGGCAGGTTGTGGGGGGGACGGAGGGGAAGGAATGTGGGGCCTGTCCTGTCATAGTCACATTTTACACTCACTTTCCATCTGCTTTTACTGGCGCTTGTGCTGTTTACCCCTCACTGTTTTTTAATCCTTGTGCTGTTTACCCCTCACTGTTACTTGTGCAATTGCTGAGGGTAGTGTGTAAATACTAGTGAAGGATACTATGCACCAGCATGTATATGTTCCTCAGTTATTGAAGGGGCAGGACCTGTTGAGAATGGTTAGTAAAGTATGTGGTGCACTAAGCCTTGTTAACATGGAGATAGTTTGGTATTTGGAAAAATATACTTTTTATTATTTAGAATCATAAAGATGTACAGCACATGAACACACCCATTTGGTCCAACCTGTCCATGCCAACCAGATATCCTAAATTAATCTAGTCCCATTTGTCAGCACTTGGTTCATATACCCATCCTGATGCCTTTTAAATGCTGTAATTATACGGCCTCCACTACTTCCTCTCGCAGCTCATTCCATACGTGCACCATCCTCTGCATGGAAAAGTTGCCCCTTAGGTACCTTTAATATCTTTCTGCTCTCACCCTAAACCTATGCCCTGTAGTTGTGAACCTCACCCCTATTCTGGGGAAAAGACATTAAAAAAAATGTTGAGCAGCCAGACAAAAGCGATAAAATGTTAAGCCACATGGGGAAAAAGAACTGTGGCTCTACCCTTTATTTCTCCTCTTGGCATTTGAACATTTAACATCTGTCAATAACACCAGCATCGCCACAGAGCACATTGTGTCTGCTCCTCGGTGTGAACAACAGCGCACCTGCTCGCTGGTGTCACCAGTACATTGTCCATGCTCCTCGCTGTCGGCAGAAAAGGAGACATCGCTTATCTCTGTTCCTAAAGGTCTTCCCTTTATTCTTAAAGCTGTGTCCTCTGGTCCTAGTCTCTCCTACCAATGGAAACATCTTCCCAATGTCATTGCACTGTGGGGATGAAGCCCTAGCCTGTCCAGTAATTTCTGGTGGGTGAGACTAGGCCTCAAGGTTAGAGGGAGTAGCTTTCAGAAAGAGATGAGGAGGAACTGCTTTTCCCAGAGGGTCGTGAATCTATGGAATAGTCTAGATTAGAGTGGTGCTGGAAAAGCTAGGCAGGTCAGGCAGCATCAGGAGAGTAGGAAAATCGATGTTTCGGGCAAAAGCCCTTCATCAAAATCTAGGGAATACACTGGCTAAGGAAGCAATAGAGGCAGCTTCATTAAGTATATTCAAGATACAGTTGGGTGGGATTTGGCCTGGTTGGGGAGTTAAGGGGTTCCTTGTGACAGTGCAGGGAGGAGAAGATGAAACGATGGATAGATCAGCCATGATCTTAATGAATGACGGAGCAGGCTCACTTGTAGCAACTGGAGTGAATCCAGCGAGGGAGCAGACTTTGGGACCTCAGGTATGTGTCTTGGTTACCTGGGTGAGGAGAGACAGAAGTTCAGGTTGGGACTTTTTTCCATAGCTTGCCAGAGTCTGAGGAGTGACCTTATACACTTTTATATCATCATGAGGGGCATGGATAGGGTAAATAAACATGGTATTTTCCTTTGGATGGGGCAGTCCAGAAGTAGAGGATAATAAGCTTAGGATCGAGTGTGTGGTGCAGCAGCAAGTCAGGCAGCATCCGAGGAGCAGGAAAATTGACGTTTCAGGGAAACTCCCTTCAGGGAAGTGTGTGTGTGTTTGTGCGCTGTGAGTGTGTTTTTGCATGTGTGCCTGCTTGATAAAGTGTGATTGTGATGGAGTATGAGTCTGCGAGAGGGTGAGAGTTTTGAGGGGGTGGTGTGTGTGTATGTCTGAGAGAGAGCGTGTGTGTATGAGAGAGGAATGGATATAAGTGAGGGGTTGCATTTGCTAAAATAAAGGAGGGCAAGAGTTGTACAGGTAATGGTAGGGCCCTGGGTCATGTTGTAGAACAGAGACATGGAGGTGTTCAGGTTCATTGTTCTTGAAAGTTACATCACTGGTAGAGGGGGGTGAAGAAGGTGTTCAGCACACTTGCCTTCATGGTTCACATGCTGAGTTCAGGAGTTGGGACATCATGTTGGAGATGCACACAGAAAGTACGTTACTCCGAGGGTGATAGGTGCCTGTAACGCATTGCCAGCAGAGGTAGGGACGGTAGATTCATTCAAGGTGCATCCAAGCAGTAGGACAGTCGAAGTTTCGGGCACAAGCCCTTCATCAGGAATGATACATGGATGTTCAGAGGGGCATCAGCGTCCTTCTGTGCCAGTTGTCAGACAGGTGCAGCAGGCAATGAGCATGGCAAGTGGTGTGTTAGCAAGAGGAATGGAGTTCAGAGATGGGAATGTCATCCTGCAGTTAGGGGGTCATTTGAATAAATTCAAGGTTGAGTTAATCTGATTTTTGAACAAGAAAGAAGTGAATGTTTATTGCGGAAGGCAAGAAAATGGTTTTAAGCCCAGTTTAGAACAGTTCCAGAGTCAGACAACACAGAAACAGACCCTTCAGTCCAACTAAACCGTGCTGTGTTCACAAACTAAACTAGTCCCATCTGTGTGTATTTGGCCCATATCCCTCTGAACCTTTCCTATTCACGTACTTATCCAAATGTCTTTTAAACCTTGTTACTGTACCTACATCCACCACCGTGTCTGGACATTGATTCCACACACAAACTACTCTCAAAAAAAAGGCGCTACTCCAGTCTTTTGAAAATCTTTCTTCACTCACCTTCCTCATTTGCTCCCTAATCTTGAAACCCCCATCCTAGGGAAAGGACACCTGCGGTTCACCTCATCTACCCTCCATGATTTTATGAGCCTCCTTTTAAGGTCACATCTCAACCTCATGTGTTCCAGTGAAAAAAGTCCCAGCCTATCCACCCAGCTGTAGGTATATTCATATCCAGTTATGAATTGTTCAATGCTGGTGCTGACTTGAAAGACCGAATGGCCTAGTCTTGCTCCCAACTCTCTCACTCTGTGTCCAGGACAGCAAGAGGCCCTAAGTCAGAGGAGCAGAAATTAGGCCATTCAGTCCATCAGGTCTAATCACCCCATTCAATCGTGGCTGCTAGGTTTCTCAACCCCATTCTCCTTTAACCCTTGATACTCAAGAACCTATCTGTCTCAGTTTTAAATATCCCCAGTGACCTGGCCTCCACAGCCTTCTATGGAAATAGATTCCACAGATTCACCGCTCTCTGGCTGAAGAAGTTTCTCCTTTCTAAAAGGACTTCCCTTTACTCGAAGCGCTGCCCTCTGGTCTGAGTCTGTCCTACCAATGGAAACATCTTCGCGACATCCACTCTGTCTGGGCTGTTCAGGATTATGTATGTTTCAATTAGACCCCCCCCCGAGTGTGGGTCTTTTAATCAGCATGAACCAGACCATTCAGGATGAGGTACAGCAGGGATTGGGGTCAGCAAAATGAGAATGTAGGGAGAGTGTGTGGATTGGAGATTTTCAGCTTGGGAATGAGAGAGAAAAGAGGGTTTGCTATAACTTAGAATTGATCGGATGGGCCAAAGTGTGGTAGATGGAATTAAATTTTGAGAAATTCGAGTTGTTGCATTTTGGTCAAGCAATTCAGGCAGGACTGACAGAGATAAGGGGAGTGTTGCAGAACAAAGAGACCTTGGAGTGCAGGTTCCATAGTTCCTTGAAAGTGGAGTCTCAGGTAGACAGGATAATGAATGAGGCATTTGGTAGGATGGCCTTTATTGGTCAGAGCATCGAGTAGATGAGTTGGGAGGTCATGTTGTGGCTGTCCAGGATGTTGGTTAAGCCAATTTTGGAATACTGCGTTCAGTTCTGGTCTCCCATTTTCCATGGAGCATCAGAGGCTGAGGGGTAAACTTATAGACCTTTGTAATGGGCATGGATAGGGGGGGGGGGAACCTAAGGTCTTTTCCCCAGGGTAGGGGAGTCCAAGAAAACTAGAAGGCATATGTTTGAGGTGAGAGCAGAATGATTTAACAGGGGTCTGAGGGGCAATCTTTTCACATAGAGGGTGGTGCATGTATGGCACGAACTGCCAGAGGAAGTGGTGGAGACTGGTACAATTACAACATTTAAAAGGCGTATGGATGTCGGTCTGTTCTCAGCTCTGCTGGATTTGTGTTGAAGCTTTGGCCGCCCCCCCCCCCACCCGCCCCCCGAGAGTGGGATGGTGCTTTCAATTTTGTGAAATAACAAAAGAAAAGAACTTTCCGCAGAAAGTAGAATTGCTTGTTCAGAGTTTCTACCCTGCACTGACAGTGATGACTTTTGTAATCTCTTTTTACATTTCAGGATCTGAAGATGGAAGTTTCAAAATCAACAGACGAAGGCCTAATGCCCAAAACGTTGACTCTCCTGCTCCTCGGATGCTGCCTGACCTGCTGTGCTTTTCCAGCGCCGCATTTTCTGACTCTGACTCTCCAGCGTCTGCAGTCCTTACTTTGACCTCCATGTCTGACAGTCATTCAATCCAATCCATCGGGACCGCAACAGTTTGCAACTATGATTCTGTGAGGAGCAAAGCTGTTTGGTTCCTGTTTGGGTACGTTTTCAGCATCAGTGGGACTGGATGAGAGACCCTACCATTGCAGTGCACTGAGTGAGGAGCGTGCAACAGCTCTACGGTTTGGAAAGAGGAATTCACGGTGGAGAGAAGCTCCACATGCGTTTGTGCGGCTGAAGCTTCGGCCATGGAGAAACCCGAGGAATCCCGCCCCGTGGAGAAACCATGGAAGTGTGATGACTGTGGGAAAGGCTTGTTTCCCGTCTGCCCTGGAGACTCATTGGCGCAGTCACACTGGGGAGAGGCCGTTCCCCTGCCCTGACTGCAGGAAGGACTTCAGCGATTCCTCCAACCTCCAGACCCACCAGTGGATCCACATGGGGGAGAGGCCCTTAAGCTGCCCCGAGTGCGGGAAGGCCTTTACCCAGGCCGCCTCCTTGCTGACCTACCAGCGGGATCACGTGGCATTGCAGGAGGATTGAAAGAAAGACGGCCGAGTGCCTTTACCAACTGGACTATCAACCCAGTTCCAGTGGCTCCCGAGTTCGATTCCCACAACAGATGGCGGAATTGGAATTTGGTCAGAAATCTGGAGTTCAGAATCTAACGGTGAAACTATTGTCGGTGGGGTGGGGGTGGAAAAAAAAAACCCCTTCTGATTCACTCAGTTCTTTTTTAGGGAAGACTTGAGCAGTTATTAGAGCAGTCGTCCCAGCTGCATCCTTTACCCGCTCTGGCCTACACGTGACTCCAGACCCACAATAGTCTGGTTGACTCTATGCTGCTCATCCAACTTACTTGGATACAGGTTGAAATTGCTGAGTGAGGCAATACTTCCTCCAGGTTAAGGCGATATCAAGGATCCAATTACAAAGGGACAACTCAGTGGTGACCAATAATGAAGAAAGTGAGGAGTTGCACTTTGACCTTGAGCATTTTTTAAAAAATTGCTACTTTTTCTACACCTTTCTGCTGGGAGATTCTGAAGCTGTAACAAAGTTGGGTCACAATAAAGATTACCTGAACTTCACACTGAGCTCATACTCTCAATGAGAGCTTTAAACTGCAACAGGTTTTTGGTTTAAAACTGCTGATTTCTTACAGGAGAAAGTTAGAACTGCAGATGCTGGAGATCAGGGTCAAGATTAGAGTGGTGCTGGCAAAGTACTGCAGGTCAGGCAGCATCCGAGGAGCAGGAAAATCGACATTTCGGGTTTGCTCCAGACTCCACCCTCCTTACTGTGTCAACCATCTGTGAGTAGGGTACTCTCTTCACAACTCCTTTTCCATTTATTTCATTCTGGGCTTCAATTTATGACTTGCAGCAACTGAAAGGAAAGAGAGTGAATCCATGGAATGGACAGAATTGGGAAAAGTTTGTTTATAACAGAGTGTTTCATGTATTGAGTGAATGTAAAGAGGAAGTGGTGGATGCATGTTCAGATGCAACGTTTAAAATTCATGTGGATAAGTACATGAATAGGGAAGGTGTGGATGTATATGGGCCAAATACTGGCAAGTGGCACTAGTTTAGTTTGAGAACATAGTCAGCATGGAATAGTTGGACTGAAGGGTCTGTTTCTGTGCTGTCTGACCATAACTGTTCTGTCGTGGTCTTAAAACCATTTTCTTGCCTTCCACTTTAAAAATGTCTACTCTTCCTGTATCCAAAACATAAACCACAAAAAAACACACCTCATCCACACAACATAAAAATCCACACTTTGTTGTTCAAAAATCAGATGAACTCAGCCTTGAATAAATTCAATGACTCCCTAACTGCAGGAAGACATCCCCATTTCTAATCTCAGTTCAGCCTGCTAATATACCACTTGCCTTGCTGCACCTGTCTGACAACTGGCATTGACTGATGTAGAAGGATGCCTCTAATCAAAGCACTGATCACAGGGTGGTCTGGTTTCAGGACCTGATTTCTCTATCCTCTGTTGATCTCCCTGTTCCCACAGACTAAGATGTTGGTCTGTTCTCAGCTCTGCTAGATTTCTGCTAAAGCTTTGACCCCGCCTTTTATAACTTCTGGAACGATAAAATATTCAATCAAGACCCAAGCCACAATCTCCCAGCCTGTCAACTATCCTAATACAAGGTGTAGTCATAGCAGGGAATCAAACAAGAAAAATAAAACAAAATCGTAAATAAATAGATACACGTGCTTAATGTTTGTTCATGAGGAAGTAAACCAGAAATAGGGGTCTCCCAGGAATCTTCCAATGCCCTACTTGAGGAATTCTGTCACCCTTACACCTATGAGGATCCAGCTATGAATTACAACAACATTTACACCAACAGAAATAAAGCAACGGTTATCAAATAACAATAAACAGCATGGAAATAGACTGTTTCTCTATCTCGTGCACACACGAGATAGATCATCCATGGGGGTGGGTTTGTATTTGCAGCATGGTGTTTGCAAATACATTCAACTTTGCAAGGTTTGTAGCTCAGGTTGAGGATTAGGGTGTAGGTTTGCTCGCTGAGCTGTAGGTTTGATATCCAGACGTTTCATTACCTGGTTCGGGAACATCATCAGTGGCGACCTCCAAGTGAAGCGAAGCTGTTGTCTCCTGCTTTCGATTTATATGTTTGGCCTGGATGGGGTTCCTGGGGTTTGTGGTGATGTCATTTCCTGTTCATTTTCTGAGGGGTTGATAGATGGTAGCTCGATCTATGTGTTTGTTTATGGTGTTGTAATTGGAGTGCCAGGCCTCTAGGAATTCTCTGGCATGTCTTTGCTTAGCCTGTCCCAGGATAGATGTTGTCCCAGTCGAAGTGGTGTTTTCTTTCATCCGTATGTTGGGCTACAAGGGATAGAAGATCGTGTCTTTTTATGGCTAGCTGGTGTGCGTGTATCCTGGTGGCTAACTTTCTTCCTGTATGTCCTACGTAGCGTTTGTGGCAGTCCTTGCAAACCCCCGGAGTATGGGTCTGGGTGATATACGCGTCGGCAGGTCGGTGTGGACTTGTTGGGCCGAAGGGCCTGTTTCCACACTAAGTAATCTAATCTAATCTAAAAAGATTTACAAGGATGTCGCCAAGACTGGAGGATTTGAGCTATAGGGAGAGACAGAACAGGCTGGGGCTATTTTCCCTGGAGCGTCAGAGGCTGAGGGGTGACCTTATAGAGGTTTATAAAATCATGAGGGGCATGGATAGGATAGATAGACAAAGTCTTTTCTATGGGATGGGAGAGTCCAGAACTACAGGGCATAGGTTTAGGGTGAGAGGGGAAAGATATGAAAGAGACCTAAGGGGCAACCTTCTCATTTAGAGGGTGGTACGTGTATGGAATGAGCTGCCAGAGGAAGTGGTGGAGGCTGATACAATTGCAACATTTAAAAGGCAACTGGGGGAAATATGGGCCCCGTGCTGGCAGGTGGGACTAGATGGGGTTGGGATATCTGGTTGGCATATACGAGTTGTCCAGGTTCAGGTGGATTGACAGTACTGAAATACCCATAGTGCCCAGGGATGTGCAGGTTAGGTGCATTAGTCAGGGGTAAATGTTGAGCAATGGGGTAGGGGAATTGCATGGTGGGTTACCCTTTGGAGGATCGGTGTGTAGTCTTTGGGTCAAGTGGCCTGCTTCTACACTGTGGGGAGTCTCTGAAGGGGAAGGGATTTTTGTAAACTGTGCAAGGCAACGCAGGAGTAGTGCGGGGGCCTGCTGTTGGCCTTGCCCTGCCCCTTGCACCTCCCCCTGTTGTTGAGCTGTCTAAAACACAGCTATTCTTTCTCTGCCCTTTTGCTGGGGGCATCTGCCGCTGTAACAATGTTGGGCCACAATAAAGGTAACCAGAACGTACTGCTGGGCTCAGGCTCTCATTGAAAGCTCCAAGCGGTTTTTGTTTTAAAGCTGCTCATTTCTTGCAGCCTCCTGCACTAAGTTTCCAAAGTCGTGTATCAGATGGAGCAGTGAATGAGTAGCTGGTTTCGTTAGAAATTATAAACTTTTCAGGAGTGCAGGCACTGCATCGTTTCATCGGCAGTTTACTGGCAGCACCGGGAGGTATGGGCTGTGTTCATTAGAAAGGAGGTGGAGGTGCTGCTGTTGGACTAGGTGGGACAAGGTTGAAAAATCACAACAGTGGGTTATAGTCCAACAGATTTATTTGGAAGCACTAGCTTTCAGTGCGCTGCTCCTTCATCGGGTAGCTGTGGAGCAGGATCAGAAGACGCAGAGTTAAGAGCAAAAGGTCACAGTGTCATGCAACTGATATGATATATTGACAAATGTAGATTGATGTTAAACATTCAGCACACTTACCTTAATTGTTCACACCATTGAACAAAGGAGTGGGGACATCATGTTGAAGGTGTACAGGATGTTGGTGAAGTCACTTGTAGAGTACTGAGAAGGCTTCTGGTGGCCCTGTAATAGGAAGAATACTATTACAGAGAGTCCAGTAAAGATTTACCAGGATGTTGCCAGGACTGGAGGGTTTGAGTTATAAGGAGAAGCTGAAACTGTCTTCACTGGAGCACAGGAGGTTGAGGGGTGACCTCATTGAGATTGATATGATCATGAGGGTTCTAAGTAACATGAACATCAAATAGCGAGGAGCCTGCACGGTTATGTCAAGTGAGTGGGGGAGAAATTGTGGCATTTGGACACTTTAAATCCATCAAAAACAGCATCTCCATAGAGCATACTGTGCATGTCAGGTGAGGTGCCAGAAGACTGGAGGTTGGCTAACGTGGTGCCACTGTTTAAGAAGGGTGGTAAGGACAAGCCAGGGAACTATAGATCAGTGTGCCTGACATCAGTGGTGGGCACATTGTTGGAGGGAATCCTAAGGGACAGGATTCTACCTTCATCTAGGTGGATGGGCTGGGACTTTTTCACTGGAGCATTGGAAGTGGAGATGTGACCTTATCAACGTTTATAAAATCATGAGGGGAGAGATGAGGTGAACAAAGGGTGTCCTTCCCCTAGGGTTGGGGTTTCAAGATTAGGGAGCAAACTTTGACGGTGACAGGAGAAGGATTTTAAAAAGACTTGAAGGGCACAATTTTTTTTTTTACACAGTAGTTCACGTGAGGACTAAATGTCTAGAGGATGTGGTGGATGCAGGTACAGTAACGTCATGAATAGGAAAGGTTTGGAGGGATATGGGCCAAAACACTGCCAGGTGGGACTGGTTTAGTTTGAGAACATAGTCAGCATTGACTAGTTGTACTGAAGGGTCTGTTTCTGTGCTGTCTGACTCTGGAACTGTCTTAAAACTGGATACTGGTCTTACAACCATTTTTTTGCCTTCCCCCACAAGCATCCACGTGAACTCAGCCTTGAATATATTCTATGACCTCCTAACTGCTGGAAGACATTCCCACTTCTGAACTTAATTCCTCTTGCTAATATGCCACTTGCCTTGCTCATTGCCTGCTGCACCTGTCTGACAACTGGCACAGAAGGACGCTGATGCCCCTCTGAACATCCACGCATCATTCCTGATGAAGAGCTTGTGCCTCAAACTACGACTGTCCTACTGCTCGACCCACTGTGCTTTGCCAGTTATGGTCTTCTCTACGTCAGGAAGACCGAGCGTAAACTTGGGGAATGGTTTGCCGAGCATCACAGCCAGGTCCACAGAGGCTGAGCGGACTTCCCAGTCTCCACCCATTTTAATGCCCCTTCCCACTCCCCTTCTGACAAATTGGAGGAACAAAACCTCATCTTGTCTGAGCAGTCCACAGTCCGGAGGACTCGACACTGAGTTCTCCAATTTCAAATAATCTCCCATCCCATCCCCCAACTCACTTCCCAGCCCTTTCCACTCTTCCCTGCCAACTAGATTCCTTCCTCCCATTCACCAACCAGGTTATGGGGATAAGGCAGGAACAGGATACTGATTGAGGATGATCAGCCACGATCATAATGAATGGTGGTGCTGGCTCAAAGGGCAGAAGAGCTGACTCCTGCATCTATTGTACCTTCTACCTGTCTCCACCTATCCTCACTTCATCACCCTGCCCCCAGCACACCCTTGTTCCACAGCTCTCCCTATTCCCACCCCCAATCCTGAACAAGGGTTCCACCAGATACCTCAACTCTTCCACCTACTGATACTGCCTGGCTTGCTGCATTCGTCCAGTCTCCTGCCTGTCTATTTTGTCAATTGAGACAAAGGCTTGGACTAATTTTTCCAGAGTCTGTCCCCTCACTGGATTCACTCCCATTCCTTTCAGTTGCTCCAAGTCAACAATTGAACCCCAGAATGAAATGTAAATGGAAAAGGGGGTGAGAAAAGAGAATGCTGTACTCACAGATGTTGGACAGAGGAAGGAAGCTGCAGTCTGAGTGAAGCTCAATCTTCATTGAGAGAGGGGAGGGGCAGGAACTTCAGAACCTCATGGCCCAACTTCCGCGTTCACCAATAGGGGAGCTCCGAATGGCAGGAGGACAAATCTCCTTCCGGTCCTCCGGTGAGCCTTATTTGTCCATCAAAAGTAGGTTTTGCCCCTTTTCTGCCGACAATGAGGAACACGCACAATGTTTTGATGACATTGGCAAACATGTGCCCTGCTTGTTGACACCGAGGAGTGTACACAATATGCTCTGTAGCAATGCTGGTGTTATTGACAGATTTTCAGTTTCCAAATGTCTATTGGAGATCAAAAAGGGCAGAGCGATATTTTTTCCCCCATGTGGCTTGATATTTGATTGCTTTTGCATTTGTTTGGCTGCTCAATGTTTTTAAGTCTTTTCCTCTGTGTTGGGGTGACCTTCACAACTAGAGGACATAGGTTTAGGGTGAGGCCACAAAGATATAAAAGATACCTGAAGGGCAATGTTTCCATGCAGAGGGTGGTGTGTGTATGGAATGAGCTGCCAGAGGAAGTGGAGGAGGCCGGTATAATTACAGCCTTTAAAAAGTATCTGGATGGGTATATGAATAGGAATGGTGTAGAGGGATATAGTGCTGGCAATGGGGACTAGATTAATGTAGGATATCTGGTTGGCGTGGACAGGTTGGACTGAGGGGATCTGTTTCCGTGCTGAAAATCTCTACGACTCTAAATAATAAAAAGTCAACTTTTCCAATGAACATATCCATGTTAACAAGGCTTAGTGCACAACCTGCTTTACTAACCGTTCTCAACAGGTCCTGCCCCTTCAATAACTGAGGAACATATACATGCTGGTGCATAGTATCCTTCACTAGTATTTACACACTACCCTCAGCAATTGTACAAGTAACAGTGAGGGGTAAACAGCACAAGGATTAAAACACAGTGAGGGGTAAACAGCACAAGCGCCAGTAAAAGCAGATGGAAAGTGAGTGTAAAATGTGACTATGACAGGACAGGCCCCACATTCCTTCCCCTCCGTCCCCCCCACAACCTGCCTCACCTTTCACCTCCCGGGCCCAGTACCTTCCAGGTGGCCCCATAGTTGACACAGGGGCCGCCCCACGACCAGTAGAACTCCACCACCCAGGCGGCCGACCAGTTCCCAAACAGGCCCTTAACCCCATCCGCCTCCAGAATGGTCACCGGCTCCTGCCTGCTGTACAGCCGGCCGGTGTGGCCGTGACACAGCAGCTGCGCCAGGAAGGCGGCGGTGACCAGTGACGGGGGTCTGCCCCGGGCCGCACGGCGCCATTTTCCTAACGGCCGCCGCTTCCCCGCTCGAGCGACTTCTCCTCCCAACCGCCTTCGCCCCCGCGTGACGTCTGCACGGGGGGATGGGCGGGGCCGGGTGAGCCTCACCGTCACCAAGCAACAGCCACCTCGCGCTACAACTGCTCATTCACAAAAACAAACTCTCCTGTCTCGCTCTGCAGCTGCAGGGGGGACACTGCCACGTTTCGAGGAGCCCTGTCTACATTGGGAAAGCTCACCGCTCCATTTAAACAGATATTCCGACATCTGATACAACGATGTTAACTTTCAACTGCGTTCAGGGAACATGTATTTTGCTCTGAGTAAGTCTATTGAGTTTAACTGCAGCACGGCTGTAGTTTTAAACTTGTTTGCTTTCCTGAACAGCTAGGTTTAAATGTTTTATTCGTTAGAAGAAAATTAGTGATAGTTCACATATCCACCCTGAAATGGGGTGGGTAACTGGATTGAGTGGGTAGGCGCCATACTAAGTTTAACTTTGGGGACAGCCTTTGAGCTGCATATGAACAAACTGCTTACATGTTGCACTTATCGACTGCTAAATATCGGCTCTTGTTATCTTAACACTTAGCCTTCTGATTGGACATTGCAAAGGTTCACCTCCCGCCCACACCCCGCCAGCACCCTTCCCAAGGGTCAGACCCTCCCTCTCTCCAGGCACACAGTCTGAATAATTGACGAAGCAAAATTCACTGTCAAATCCCATCAACATGGAAGATCCCAGCCCACCCTACCTCCCACTCTGTACCCAACCCATCCAAAAACCACAAAACATCATCTCATCTTTAAAAAACAAAAGAAAAACTGGACCGCATCAAAACGTTCAACAACGGTCAACGCTATGACTGTTACACAACACTTTACGGAGCTACATTTCAACTTGAGTTCGTTTGCACTCCCTCATGAGAGTTCACATTAAAAGCTCATTGTACCAAATCAACGGCATGCCACAGCTCTCTGGAATTCAGCGGAATTCTTCCTGGTATCCCTCATGTTTTCTGGTTTTTTTGAGAAAGGAGACCCTCCCGTGAGCTTCGCCTTCAGATCTCCTTGGCTACGCCCAAAGTTTCGGCTGATCAGTTCAAGCACAGGGTCGCAGCCTTTTCTTGCTAAGCTCAGCTGGCTTAAACGTTAGCAACGCCTCTGGTTCCCGTTGGGATTTACGCTCCCGAGCGCAGACCTGGCCCGCAGCCTCTAGTCCCACAGGTCCTGCTGACTGCAAACTGTCCTTCTGTCAGCAAAAATACAAACACGACGGGGACAGTGTTCATTTCGCTATTCTCAATGTCAACTCTGACCCCACGAAAGGTTCTCTTTTCAGGGGCGGGCATGTCAATTGCCTACTTGGGGTTTGGTGAAATGTCTCAACAAGTGTTTCCGTTTGTCTATATTTACAAGAATTCTAACCCCAACTAGACATTTACATGTAAAATCTAAGAATTATGCAACGTGACACATGAAAGCATGATGAGGAGCATCTCCTGTGTCCTCTCTCAGCTCAGAGAAGACTTAAACCCCGCTCCCCCCTGTCACATTCCTCCAGGTGACAAAAGGAACTTAACGCAGGCGGATTATAAGGGGTTGCTCAGTGGTCACAGCGCCAATGGACCCGGGTTCAATTCCAGCCTCAGGGGCAACTGTCCGTGTGGAGTTTACACATTTCCAGCCTGCGCCTGCGGTGCTCCGGCTTCCTCCCACAATCCAAAGATGCATAGGTGAGGGTGGATTGGCTATGCTAAATTACCCATAGTACCTAGGGATGTGTACGTGAGGGTGGATTGGCCATGCTAAATTACCCATAGTACTGTTAGGACGGAATTTGTCCTTGCATGTTCGTTTTAGGAGGAGAGACAACAGACGCTCAATTGTTTGGCACAAGCAGACTTTATTGCAGAATCGTAGCTGATACAGTGAATCACCATGCATTCACTGGAGAAGGCGCGTTCTGCCTTCCCCTCCCAAATCTGCTCCTGCTATACTCTTTGCTAAGCAGAGCTTCGCGGAGCTACTAAGCATTGCCTTATTAGGACATTTCGCGATTGCTAGGCGTTTCCTGTTATTGAGCTCATTTGGGCATTGGCAGCTGAGCTGGCCACGTAAGCAACAGTTTCAATTTCCCAATCAGCAGCTACAGCTACAGTTTCGATTCCCCAAACAGCAGCTATAGCTCCACCCTCCCTTGACCTATTTTATCCTAACAGTACCCAGGGATATGTAGGATTGGGTAATTTAGCATGGCCAATCTACCCTAACCTACACATCCCTGGGTACTATGGGTAATTTAGCATGGCCAATCCACCCTTAGTGTAGGATTGGCCAGGCTAAATTGTCCTATAGTATCCAGGGAACGTGCAGGTTTGGGTGGACTGGCCGTGCTAAATTACATAGTGTTTGGGGATGTGCAGGTTAGGGGGCATTGACCATGCTAAATTACCCATAGTGCCCAGGGATGTGTAGGCTAGGTGGGTTAGCCAATGGGAATTGCAGGGTTACGGGCAGAGGTCTGGGTGAGGGAGGGTTGGTGTGAATTGGATGGGCTGAAGGGCCTACTCCTACACTGCAGGGGTTCTAAGCGTGAGATGAGGTGCTTGACAGAAACGATGGGGAAGAGGCAGTGAAAACACAACGAGACCGTTTGAAAGTGGGAGCATGACAGGAGGGGGTGGGTAAATGGGATGTGGTGAGGGAGGGGGCTTAGGAGAGAAAGAGACACAGAAAGAGAGGGTCACACACAGATGCAACTGGTGAAAGTGGGGAAGATTGTGATAGGTTCAGATAAGGTGGAGGAAGAAAAGCTGTTCCCTATTCACTGATAGTGACAAGGTCAGGGGCGGCCTGAAGGTCAGGGGTTTGAGCAGGAGAGAGAGGAGGAAAACAGAGGAAAAACAGGTTTACCCAGCAAGCAGCAATACGCTGGAATCCGCTGTCACCTCAGAGAGACAGACAGACGCAGAGAGAGAGAGAGACAGAGCCAGAGACGGGGAGGTAATCAGATGAAAGGCCTCCCTGTGCTGTGAGATCCAAAAGGAGCACGCGAGCAGCTGCCCCAGTGTTTCTGGCGGTCTGAGGCATCTCCCCCTCGCCCCATTACCGGTACCGCTCTCCCGTCCCATTGGCACCTTCCCGGTGAACGGCCCACTCTCCCAATACACTCAAGCTGCCCCTTCCCCCACCCCCCCCGGGGGCTGGAAGAGGACGGAACAGCCCGTTCCGGAGCGGAGCTCGGGAACGCTGCCCATGTCCGCGACGTCCTTTCCGAGAAAGGAAACAAAAAGGACAACAGACAGGGGACCACCCGCATCAACGGGAATGACAACATTTCACCCTCAGACAAGGCTTTGTCAAGAGATGTACAGCATGGAAACAGACCCTTCGGTCTAACCCGTCCGTACCGACCAAATATCCCAACTCAAACTAGTCCCACCTGCCAATACCCGGCCCATATCCCTCCAAACCCTTCCTATTCATATACCCATCCAAATGCCTCTTAAATGTTGCAATTGTACCAGCCTCCACCACATCCTCTGGCAGCTCATTCCGTACACACACCACCTTCTGTATGAAAACGTTGCCCTGTAGGTCTCTTTTATATCTTCCCCTCTCACCCTAAACCTATGCCCTCTAGTTCTGGATTCCCCAACCCCAGGGAAAAGACTTTGCCTATTTATCCTATCCATGCCGGTCATAATTTTGTAAACCTCTATAAGGTCATCCCTCAGCCTCCGACGCTCCAGGGAAAACAGCCCCAGCCTGTTCAGCCTCTCCCTGTAGCTCAGATCCTCCAACCCTGGCAACATCCTTGTCAATCTTTTCTGAACCATTCCAAGTTTCGCAACAGCGGGGAGACCCAGAAATGGAAAAGACTGAAGGGGGAAGTCAGCGGTTAATCTTTTGAAGAGGTTACAAAGGAGAGACCTCTGTTTGCAGCGGGAATGACCCCCACAGTAGCAGGTCGAGGTGGACGGCATTTAAAGAGAAGCTGGATACAGACGTCAGGGAGAAAGGAACTGAAGGGAATGCTGCTGTAAGGGAAATCAAGTGTGAGCGAGTGAAGGGGAGGTGCGTAGAGGCTCACATGGGTCAGAAATAGAGAGAGAGAGACCAGTTGAGCTGAAGGACCTGACTGGAGACTCAATGGGACAGAGAGTGAAATCTTGGATCCACCTGCAAGAGAAGGAGAAACACGTGATTTACCTTCCAGGATTAAGCAAGTCCCGCAGATTCTGCAGATCACTTTATTGGCCAGAGCACTGAGTATAGGGGTTGGGGTCTGGACAGGACATTGATTCGGCCACTTTTGGAATACACAGGAACCTCGATTATCCAAAGGACACATGCAGGGTGTATTTCAGTCACTTGACGATTAGATCCCTTACAGTGTGGAAACAGGCCCAACCAGTCCACACTGAGCCTCCGAAGAGTAACCCACCCAGACCCATTTCCCTCTGACTAATGTACCTAACACGACGGGCAATTTAGCATGGCCAATTCACCCTGACCTGCACATCTTTGGACTGTGGGACGGAACCGGAGCACTAGGAGGAAACCCACGCAGACGCGGGGAGAATGTGCAAACTCCACACAGTCTGTCGCTTGAGGCAGGAATGAAACCCGGGTCCCTGGTACTGTGAGGTAGCAGCGCTAACCACTGAGCCACCGTGCTGGTTCATCTAATTCTGGATAATCGAAGTTCCTCTGTATTATGTGCACTTCTGGTCTATCGGAAGGATGTTCCCCCGTGTGGACCTGCTGGTGGATCTGGAGGCCGGACGAGTGGGGGAAGCCCTTGCCGCAGACCAGGCAGGTGAAGGCCCCCTCGCCGGTGTGGACCTGCTGGTGCCGCAGCAGGTTGGACGACTGGGTGAAGCCCTTGCCGCAGAGGGAGCAGGTGAAGGGCCGCTCCCCGGTGTGGACCCGCTGGTGCCGCAGCAGGGTGGACGAGCGAGTGAAGCCCTTGCCGCACAACGAGCAGGTGAAGGGCCGCTCCCCGGTGTGGACCTGCTGGTGGGTCAGCAGGGTGGACGACTGGGTGAAGCCCTTGCCGCAGACGAAGCAGGTGAAGGCCCCCTCGCCGGTGTGGACCTGCTGGTGCCGCAGCAGGTGGGACGACTGGGTGAAGCCCTTGCCGCAGACGGAGCAGGTGAAGGGCCGCTCCCCGGTGTGGACCTGCCAGTGCTTGAGCAGGTAGGACGAGTGAGAGAAGCCCTTGCCGCACACCGAGCAGGTGAATGGCCGCTCCCCGGTGTGGAGCCGCTGGTGGGTCAGCAGGTGGGACGAGTGAGAGAAGCCCTTGCCGCAGACGGAGCAGCTGAACGGCCTCTCCTCGGTGTGGACCCATTGGTGCGAGAACAGGTTGGATGACTTGGTGAAGCCCTTGCCACAGACGGAACAGGTGAAGGGCCGCTCCCCGGTGTGGACACGCTGGTGGGACAGCAGGTGGGACGAGTCAGAGAAGACCTTGCCGCAGACGGAGCAGGTGAAGGGCCTCTCCCCGGTGTGGACCCGCTGGTGGGTCAGCAGGTGGGATGACTGGGTGAAGCCCTTGCCGCAAACGGAGCAGGTGAAGGGCCGCTCCCCGGTGTGGACACGGCGGTGGATCTCCAGCACGGAGGGGGAGCGGAATCCTTTCCCGCAATCCCCACACTTCCACGGTTTCTCCATGGCGCGCGGAATGCCTCCTGAGACTTCCTTTCCCCACAGTGGGCAAACTGGCTCAGGCACGTGCCCCTGTGGTTCAGGTAAAGATGATACTTTAAGAGCCTACTGAAGCAGACAAAAACGTTCAAAGAATTTTCCCCTTCTGGACTGAAAGAGGGACGTCTCTCCTGTCCCACGAATCAAGGGGCTCTGTCAGACCTTCACATGGTACTCAGTTGCGAAGCTCTACCTGCAAAGCTGCTCTTCTCATATCCTGTGAAAAGGGGATTACAAAAGTCATTGCTGCCTGCACACAACAGGAAATCAGAACAGATCATTCTAGTTTCTGTAGAACTTCCCTAAAACAATCAAGTTACAATATGCAGATGCCAGTGTTGGGCTGGGGTGTACAAAGTTAAAAAAAAATCACATCACCAGGTTGTAGTCCATTAGATTTGTTTAGAAGTTCGAGCTTTCAGAGCTCTGCACCTTCATCAGGTAGCTAGTAAAACCTCCAGGCGAAAAAGACAGCAGATGCTGGAGATCAGAGTGGTGCTGGAAAAGCTCAGCAGGTCAGGCAGCATCCGAGGAGCAGGAACAAAAAAAATCAACGTTTCGGGCAAAAGCCCTTCATCAGGAATGAGGAAAGAATGAGGACACTTTCCTCATTCCTGAAGAAGGGCTCATGCCCGAAACGTCAAATCTCCTGTTCCTTGGATGCTGCCTGACCTGCTGAGCTTTTCCAGCAACACATTTTCAGTTCTGATCTCCAGCATCTGCAGGCCTCATTTTCTCCTATAACCTAGAGTTGTGTGATTTTTAACTTTAAAAAGTGTTGCAAATCTCCACACACACACACTTTTCTTCAATTCTCACTCTGCTGTTTCTGATATTACCCATCCCCCAGTATTGTCCAGAAAGGGACAAAAGCTGTAAATCTCCATCCCACACACTCTTTAACTCTTGCTGTACCTAATATCCCACCTCCCTCCCCCATGCTCCAGCAGGGTCTGACTGATGCTCATTGACTGAGCCACACTCACCTCTTCCTGGACACAGGGACCCTCCAGACCAACACAACATCAGCTCCCCTTAACCGCCCCCCCCGTAACGGCGCATGTGCAGGAGCATCCGGTCACGTGAATGGAGGGACCGCCGTCGTCACAAAGGCCGCGCGTTGATTGGAATGAGTGCCCGCCCGTGCGGCGTTCCAGCCTTTCCCATTGGTCCACCGCGCCGTGCGTCACGCGGCGGCGCTGGTCTTTGTGACGCCCAGGCCCACGTGACCTCTCTCCTCCACCACCACCCCCAACGCGCCCCTCCCTTCACCTTGACACGGGGAAGCATGACCAATGGGGAGCCTTGGAGGACCGGAAGGAAGGTTGGTCCTCCTACCAATCAGAGCATCCCCTCATTGTCTGAATGCGGAAGTTGGAGCATGAGCTCCTGCTGCTCTCTCTCTCTCTGAATGAAGATTGAGTGTTACCCCAGACTGCACCAACCTCTGTGAGTACAGCACCCTCTCTTCTCACCCCTCCTATTCCATTTCTTTTCTCATTTTGGGATTAAACTGTTGGTTTGTAGGAAGTGAAGTGAAAGGAGGTGAACTCAGGAAAGGTGCATATGCTGGATGCATTGGTCTGGATCGCTGTCTGTGTCTCTCTCGTGTCCTTCATCAGGAATTGCGGAGGGGGAGGGGTGGAAAGGGTGCTGAGAGATAAATAGGAAGGTGGGAGTGGGGCTGGGGGTAAGGTAGATGCAGGTTGGGTGGGGGGTGATGGTGACAGGGTGGAGCAGATTGGTGGGAAGGAAGATGGACAGGTGGGACAGTTCAAGAGGGTGGTGCTGAGTTGGAGGGTTGGAGCTGGGGTGGGAGGGGGGAGGGAATGTGAGGAAACTGGTGAAATCGATGTTGATGCCATGTGGTTGCAGGGTCCTAGGCCACCTGATACCTGGAGGAAGAATGCCTCTGCATTGGGACCCTCCAACCATACGGGATCATTCTCCCCCTCCCCCCCCAGCCCAATCCCAGATACAACCCTCGAACTTGGGAATGCTCTTTTGAACTGTCCCACCTGTCCATCTGCCTTCCCATCTATCTGCTCCACCCTCCTCTCTGACCTGTCACCTTCTTCCCCCACTTTCATCTACCCATAGCATTCTCAGCTCCCTTCCCCCAGTCCCACCTCCCTCCCCCAGTCCCACCTCCCTCCCATTTATCTCTCAGTCCCTTTGGGCCCACCCCACATTCCTAATCAAGGGGTTATGCCCAAAACGTCAAACCTCCTGCTCCTCAGATGCTGGCTGACCTGCTGTACTCTTGCAGCACCAGACATTTAGGTGCTAATTTGTCTGGATGTTCTGATGTGACCCCTTCGCAGATGTGAAGTCACATTCGAGAAAAACTCCTTCATGGAATGTGGGCTTTTTTTTTGGCAAGGCCAACAATGTTTTCGTCCGTAACTGCCCTTCAGACAAGAGGATTGCCAGACTTTAGGGGGCATTTTAAAAGTCAAGCACGTGAGCCATCATATGCAGGCAGCACCAAGTTCATGCTAGCGGGTTTCCTTCCCTGAAGAGCGTTATTGAATCAAATGGGTTTTCAGAAAAGTTTCATTCTCTCAATGACTGAGACTAGTTTTCAATTCAGATTTTAAAAAAATAAATTTAAATTCCCCAATGTTTGTTTTTACTGGTATTTGGACCCATGAGCCCAGATTATTTGCCTGGGGCCTCCGGATTGCTGGTCCAGTGTTGTTGTTATAACATCACTGACTCACCTGGACAGCATTGAGAGTCATACAGATGTATAGCACACAAAGAGACCCTATGTGCAACTGGTGCATACCGAGCCCATAGCCAAAATTGATCTAGTCCGATGTGCCAGCACGTCCCTCTAAACCCTTCCCATTCATATTCCCATCCAGATGCCTTTTAAATGTTGCAATTGTCCCAGCCTCCACCACTTCCTCTGGCAGCTCATTCCATACACGCACCACCCTCTGACTGACAAAGTTGCCCCTTAGGTCCTTTTTATGTCTTTTCCCCTCTCACCTCTAGTTCTGGACTCTCCCACCCCAGGGAAAAGACCTTGTCTATTCACCCTATCCATGCCCCTCATCATTTTATAAACCTCAATAAGGTCACCCCTCAGCCTCCGATGCTCCAGGAAAAACAGCCCCAGCTTATTTAGCCACTCCCTGTAGCTCAAACCCTGGCAACATCTTTGTAAACATTTTCTGAGCCCTTTCAAGTTTCGTTTAACTGAACAGTAAAAGTCATACTGGACAGGGATATATCATAGTGTTACTATGCAATATGTATTTATTTACGGCTGTATAAATTTGATTTATAATTTATTTCTAGTTATATCATAGTGTTGTAGCCATGTTATGTATTCCAAGTTTTGGAGAAGATTTGTAGCTTGGCTGCTCGTTGTTGTGGTTCTGTTTGCCGAGCTGGGTATTGGTGTTGCAGACGTTTCGTCCCCTGTCTAGGTGACATCCTCAGTGCTTGGGAGTCTCCTGTGAAGCACTTCTGTGTTGTTTCCTCCGGCATTTACAGTGGTTTGTCTCTGCCGCTTCCGATTGTCAGTTCCATCTGTCCGCTGCAATGGCCGGTATAGTGGGTCCAGGTCGATTTGTTTATTGATTGAATCTGTGGATGAGTGCCATGCCTCTAGGAATTCCCTGGCTGTTCTCTGTTTGGCTTGTCCTGTAATAGTAGTGTTATGGATGTGGATCATTAGCTGTCTTCCTGTTTGTCCTATGTAGTGTTTTGTGCAGTCCTTATTGTGTACAAAATCCCATGCAAGGCCTGCACAAAACACTACATAGGACAAACAGGAAGACAGCTAACGATCTGCATCCATGAATATCAACTAGCCACGAAACGACACGACCAGCTATCCTTGGTAGCCATACACGCAGATGACAAGCAACATGAATTCGACTTGGACAACACTACTATTATAGGACAAGCCAAACCGAGAACAGCCAGGGAATTCCTAGAGGCATGGCACTCATCCACAGATTCAATCAATAAGCACATCGACCTGGACCCAATATACCGACCGCTGCAGCGGACAGCTGGAACTGACAACCGGAAGCGGGCAGAGACAAACCACTATAAATGCCGGAGGAAAGATCACAGAAGCGCTTCACAGGAGGCTCCCAAGCACTGAGGATGTCACCTAGACAGGGGACGAAACGTCTGCAACACACATTCCCAGCTCGGCGAACAGAACCACAACATGTCATGTATTTCCAGTCATACCCTTTACAGGACAGGAGAATACTGGGCTCAATGCTGACTCTGTGGATGAATCTAGTCAGACTCATTCCTCTCTATATCCACAGAGTCCTGAAAGTGTATTCCTCTATAGGGTCCCTCCAGTCTCACTTGGGTATTGATCGACTCCACTACAGTCATCCTCAGAGCGAGCATATTCTAGGTCTTGTTACCAAAGCAAAGTTCTTGCTCTGATTCTCTTCCCCCCACACACACATCTTGGTCTGTCAATATGGTAGAAAGAGAGGGGGGGGCAGATAACTAGGTTAGCAAACTGCATGAGGGTGGCATGATGGCTCAGTAGGTAGCACCGATGCCTCATAGTGCCAGGGACCTGGGTTCAATTCCAGCCTCGGGCGACTCTCCGTGTGGGTTTCCCCCGAGTGCGCCGGTTTCCTCCCACAGTCCAACCTTGTGCAGGTGAGGGTGGGTTGGCCGTGCTAAATTGCCCAGAGTGTTCAGGGATGTGTAGCTTAGGTGCACGTGTCAGGGGTAAATATAGGGGAATGGGTCTGGGTGGGATACTCATCACAGGGTCAGTCTGGACTTGTTGGGCCAAAGGGCCTGTTTCCACACTGTAGGGGTTCTAATTCTTAACTTTTCTTGGAGCTAGATCTGTCAAATGTCAGGAATCAGAAAAATTGGGAGGGAGCGTATTAGGTACGGCAGTAGGGAGAGTGTGTGGGATGGAGACTCTCAGGTTTTGGGTTATGGGCGTGGAATGAATATTCCGTGAAATCGATCTGTTAAACTCTGAGATTCTACGTGATACTGACAGCGATGACTTTCTAATTGACAGGCTTTCACAGGAGGATTTACCTGCATATCTTGAACTAATTGCCTCAGCCAGCTTGACTCATTGGGACTGGAATTTTATCGACCTTTTGAGTAGAGAAGGAGGATTGTCCCGCCTGCTTCCAGAGATCTGACTGGTAAAGCACTGAGATGCCGCTGTTCGAGGGTGGAGGGAGCTTTACCGGAGCGGAGAGTTAGCCAGCCGGCCACCCGCAGCAGAGTGGGACGTCAGAGGGAGCGTCGAACCTGGAGGGAGCCCGCGCCGTGGGGAAACCGTGGAAGTGTGGGGAATGCGGGAAGGGGTTTCGAGTCCCCTCTGAGCTGGAGATCCACCGGCGCGGTCACACCGGGGAGAGGCCGTTCTCCTACCCCGAGTCCGGCAAGGCCTTCATTGGGTCCTCCAAGCTGCTGAGGCACCGGCGGGTCCACACCGGGGACAGGCCGTACCCCTGGCCCAAGTGTGGCAAGGCCCTTCACCCAGCTGTCCCACCTGCAGACGCACCGGCGCCTCCACACACCAGGGAGAGGCCTCTCACCTGCCCCGGGGGCGGCAAGGCCTTCAATCGATCGCCGACCCTGCGGACGCACAGGCGCCTTCCAAACCTGATCGCACGGAGTTGAAGTCTGCAGCGAATCCCACCCAGGACTGGGGGGATCGTGCCCGTGGGGGGATTGTGCCCCGTTCAAAGACAGTGGGTGAAGCGGGAAGGGAGCGAGGCTTCCTTTCTGCCGGACTGGCCGCTCTCGCTCCCTTTGCTTCCCGTGGGACCGATGCTGTTTGAGGCTGGGACTGCACGTTCCCCGGGCCAAAGATCTGCAGGAGCTGAGGAAGTGCACTCCTTTCACACCGGATGGTAAATCATGTTTGTCCCATCTATTTCAGTCTTAAATACCCTCCGTGACCTGGCCTCCCAGCCTCCTGTGGCAGTGAATTCCACAGATTCCCCACTCTCTGTCTGAAGAGGTTTCTCCTTATCTCCGTTCTAAAAGGTCTAAGGCTGTGCCCTCGGCTCCTGGTCTCTCCTACCAATGGAAACATCTTCCCAATGGTCACAGGTAGATCAAAGTCAAATACAATAGCCTCTATTCCATTGAGTGTCCAGCACACTTTATAACACTTTGTAAAATCAGGAGGGCCATTGATCAGGTGAGTGGCAGGTGTCTTTTCCCGATAGAATAAAGAATATTCCAGCACAGGAACAGGCCCTTCGGCCCTCCAAGCCTACACCGATCCAGATCCTCTATCTAAACCTGCTGCCTATTTTCTCAGGATCTGTATCCCTCTGCTCCCTGCCCTGTCATGTATCTGTTGAGGTACATCTTAAATGACACCATTGTTCCCGTCCCTACCATCTCCGCTGGCAACACATTCCAGGTACCCAGCACCCTCTGCGTAAAGAACTTTCCATACATATCTTAAATCTTTCCCCTCTCACTTTGAACTCATGACCCCAGGTAACGGAGTCCTCCACTCTGGGGAAAAACATTTCTTGCTATCCACCCTGTCTATACCTCTCATGATTTTGTTGGCTTCAATCAGGTCCCCCCTCAACCTCCGTCTTTCCAATGAAAATAATCCTGATCTATTCAAACACTCTTCATAGTTAGCATCCTCCATACCAGGTAACATCCTGGTGTACCTCCTCTGCACCCTCTCCAAAGCATCCACATCCATTTGGGAATGTGGCAACCAGAACTGTACGTGGTATTCCAAATCTGGCCGAAACAAAGTCTTATCTAACTGTAACATGACCTGTCAACTCTTGTACTCAATACTCTGTCCGATGAAGGAAAGTGTGCCATATGCCGCCTTGACCACTCTACTGACCTGCATTGCCATCTTCAGGGAACAATGGGCCTGAACACACAGATCTCTCTCTACATCAGTTTTCCCCAGGACTTTTCCATTTACTGCATAGTTCGCTCTTGAATTGGATCTTCCAAAATGCATCACCTCACATTTGTCTGGCTTGAGCTCCATCTGCCATTTCTCTGCCCAACTCTCCAGTCTATTCTCCATTCTGCTGTATTCTCTGACAGTCCCCTTCACTATCTGCTACTCCACCAGTCTTAGTGTCAACTGCAAACTTGCTAATGAGGCAACCTACACCTTCCTCCAAATCATTTAGATATATCACAAACAACAGTGCTCCCAATTAGCCTAATCTCATGCTAGTGCTCTTAAGAGTTCTGTAATTTATTGTACGGTTATTGTATTTCTTTCTCCCTTGTGTCTGTATCCAGCTTCCCCTTAATTCTACTCCCCTCTTCATCTCTTTGCCCACTCATCATCCCTTCACAAATCAGCATATCATAAGACCATAGGAGCTGAAATTAGGCCATTCACCCTATTGAGTCTACTCCACCATTCAATTGTGGCTGTTAACTTTCTCAAGCCCATTTGTCCCGAAACCCTTGATCCCCTTGATACACGAACATTTCTGTCTCCATCTTAAATACGCTCAATGATCTGGCCTCCACAGCCTTCTGTGGTTGTGAATTCCATAGATACACCACTCTCTGGCTGAAGAAGTTTTTCCTTATCTCCCAACGAAAGGGTCTTCCTTTTCCTCTAAGGCTGTACCTTCGGATCCTAATTTGTCCTAACAATGGAAACATCTTCCTAACAGAGCCGACCAGAGTTCCCAGTCACCACCTATTTCAATTCCCCTTCCACCCCCTTTCTGACATTACCATCTTTGGCCTCCTCTATTGCCACAACGAATCAAATTGGAGGGACAACACCTCATCTTAATAGGGAAGGAAGTAAGCAATAAATAATAGATCACTACAGAGTGCTCAGGAACAAAGGGACCTTACTGTCCAAGTTCAGAGATCCCCGAAGGTATCAGTACAGGTAAAACGGGGGATGAGGAAGGCATAGATTGGTACTTTTTCACACAGAGGGTGGTGCGTGTGTGCAATGAGCTGTGAGAGGAAGTGGAGGCTGGCACAAATACAACTTTTAAAGGGCAGCTGGATGGGGATGTGAATAGGTAGGGTTTAGAGGGATATGGGCCAAGTGCTGGTAAATAGGATAGATTAATTTCAGATATCTAGTCAGCATGGATGAGATGGACTGTTTCTGTGCTTCCACAGAAGCACGGTGTTTCTGGCCATCCACTTCATTTTGAAATGTTTTCACTACCACTTGGAACACCCTGTTAGGGTTCAGAGTGTGCCAGGTCCTGACATCTCCTTCCTCACGTCTCCTGTGTATTTTAAATCAATTATACCAGTCGTATGTTACTGGGTTAGTACTTTAAACACACAGACACACACAATATAAACCAGAATTTCTATTCGGTATGGAAAGTGATGACTTGTTTCAACTTTGCTAACTGGGTATCAGAAGGGGAGGATCTGCAGACAGAAACCTTGGAAGAAATTCCATAACAAAACCTGACAGGGTCACTCAATATCATTGGGGGGTTGAATTTGGAAAGAGAAATCCATTCGACCTGCTTCAAAAGGTACTGGACATCAGTGTGAGCAGAGAAGCACTCCGAAAGGAACCACCAGTGAACTGAGCTTTAACTGGTTACACAGACTGAGAGGGGAACTGGAGCATTTATTTTACCCTGGAGCATCAGAGCCTGAGGGGTGACCGTAGAGAGGTTTATAAAATCTTGAGGGGCATGGATAGGGCAAATAGCCTAGGTCTTTTTCCCCAGGGTGGGGGAGTCGAAAACTAGAAGGCATAGATTTAAGGTGAGAAGGGAAAGACTTAAAAGGGACCTAAGGGACAACTTTTCATGCAGAGGGTTGTACATGTATGGAATGAGCTGTCAAAGGAAGTGGTGGAGGTGGGTACAATTGCAACGTTTGAGGCATTTGGATGGGTATACGAATAGGAAGGGTTTGGAGGGATATGGGCTGGTGCTGCAAGGGGGGATTAGATTGGGTTGGGATATCTGGTTGGCATGGGCAGGTTGGACTGAAGGGTCTGTTTCCATGCTGTACATTTCTATGACTAGCACTCGCTGCGTGGCTCCTTCATCAGGTGATCGTGGAGAATAAAATCATAAGGCACAGAATGGATGGAAAAACATTACAGTGCACTGAAATGATATATCAAAAAACCCTGGATTGTTAAGTCTTTCATCTTTTAGTATGGGCTGCTCGTATCGTTCATTTGTAAATCCCAGAATTTCCTCAAAGACATTTTCTTGAGATAACTCAAAGTTTAATAAGAAAAAGGTGACATCTCAGCTCTGACAATGCATTAAAGGTGTGAAATCAGGGTCTGTCTGTATCACAATCTTGAGTCAGATTGGTTCTATTTCCAAAGTGGAATTTACAAAATATTACATGGATTGAACAGCCTGTATATTGTGCATTTTTGAGAAAAAATAGAATGTCTCTGCAAATATAATTCTGCAAATACAAATTTACCCCCATGGATGTATATGTGTGTGAATGAGACAGAGAAAAGTCTATTTTGTATTGTATATCCCTATGTCTACTTGATAACAGATACTTTATTTCTGTTGGTGTAAATATTGTTGTAAACCATAGCTGCGTATGAATAGTTAGATGTTAGGGAGAGAGAATGCCTCAAGTTGGGCAGTATAAGATTCTGGGAGAGCCGTATTTCTGGCTTACTTCCTCATGAACAAACATTAAGCATGAGCATGAGCATTTATTTATTTCTAATTTTGTTCTTTTCTTTTGTTTGATTCCCAGCTCGGACTACACTCTGTGTCTGGATGGTTGACAGGCTGGGGGATTGTGGCTTGAGTCTTGCATAACTGAATGTTTTATTGTTCCAGAAGGTGTAGGGGTGGGGGTCAAGGCTTCAGCAGAAATCTAGCAGAACAGAGAACAGACCAATATCTTACGGTGTGGGAAACTGAAATCCGAGCTGATCATGGCTGATATATCCATTGTCCCAACTACCCTTATCTCCCTGACCATGAAAACCCATCCAATTGTGTCTTGAATATACTTAATGAAGATGCCTCTACTGCTTCCTTGGGCAGAGAATTCCATAGATTGATTACTGTCCAGGAAAAGCAATTCCTCCTCGTCTGTTCTAAATGGCACCGTGGCACTGCGAGCAGCACTGCTGCCTCACAGCGCCAGAGAACCGGGTTCAATTCCTGCCTCGGGCAACTGTGTGTGGGTTTCCTCCCACAGTCCAAAGATGTGCAGGTTAGGTGAATTGGCCATGCTCAATTGCCTGTAGTGTCAGGTGAAGGGGTAAATGTGGGGGGGGGGAAGGTTGCTCTTCAGAGGGTTGGTGCGGTCTTTTTGAGGTGAAGGGCCTGTTTCCACACTAAGTAATCTAATATAATCTAAAATCTACTCCCTTCAACTTGAGGCCTGGTCTCATCCACCAGCAGATTTGACTGGATAGGGTAGGGCTTCATCCCCACAGTGCAATGAATTCCCACTTTCCACCAAACTCCCAGATGTATTCCCTCACTCAGTTGCTGTCTCAAATGAAAGACTTCATTGTAATTTATTTTGCTCCCAATAAGAGCAAAACATCTTGGGAAGCTGCTCTGAAAGTCCAACCACACTTCTGCATTCACCAAAGACAATTCCAGTATTACAGCACAGAAACAGACCCTCTGGCCCAACTCGTCCGTGCTGACCAGATATCCTAAACTAATCTTGTCTCATTTGCCCACATATGGCCCATATCCCTCTCAACACTTCCTATTCACATACCCATCAAGATGGGTTTTAAATGTTGTACTTGTTGCAGCCTCCACCACTTCCTCTGGCAGTTCCATAAATGCACCACCCTCTGTGTGAAAAGGTTGCCCCTCATGTCCCTTTCCCCACTCACCTAAAAGCAAGCACTTTAGTTCTGGACTCTCCTACCCTGGAGAAAAGACCTGGGGTATTGACTCGCCATGCCCCTTAAACATTTATAAGGTTAACCCTCAGCATCCAATGTAGAGAAAGTGAGACCTGCAGCTGCTGGAATCAGAGTCGAAACGTTTGGGGTTGGAAAAGCACAGCAGGACAGGCAGCATCTGAGGACCAGGAGTGTTGACGTTTCAGGCCCGAGCCCTTCATCAGGAATGATGTGTGGATGTACAAAGAGGCCTCAGCGTCCTTCTACACCAGTCACTGCCAGTTGTCAGACAAGTGCAGCAAGCAATCAGCAAAGCAAGTGGTATAAATCACAAAATGAACTGGGATTAGAAGTGGGGATGTCTTCCTGCAGTTAGGGGGGTTATTGAATATATTCAAGGCTGAGTTCCTCTGATTTTTGAACAAAGTGTGGATATTTATGTTGTGTGGTTGAGGTGGGGTTTTTTTGAGTGATTTGTGTGTTAGAAGCAGGTACAAGGCAAGAAAATGGTTTTAAGACCACAACAGAACAGTTACGGTCAGACAGCACAGAAACGGACCCTTCAGCCCAACTATTCCACGCTGACTATGTTCTCAAACTAAACTAGTGCCACTTGCCAGTGTTTGGCCCGTATCCCCCGCACCTTCCCTATTCATGTACTTATCCAAGTATCGGTTAAACGTTGTATCTGTCCGTGCATCCACCACTTCCTCTGGATATTCATCCCATACATGAACCACTCTCTGTTTATGAAAACCTTGTCCCGAATCGGTCCACGCCGTGCATTCATTTGCAGCAACCGAAAGGAAAGGGAAGTGAAAGATTGAATCCAAGAATGAAAATAAAAGGAAAAGGAGTTGAGAAGAGAGTGCCGTACTCACAGATGGGTGACGGAGTGAGGAGGTTACAGTCTGGAGCAAACTCAATCTTCATTCAGAGAGAGGAGCAGCAGCTTCCGAAGCTCGTGTTCCAACTTCTGCATTCAGACAATAGGAAGGCTCTGATTGGCAGGAGGACCGGTATCCTTCCGGTCCTCCAGTGCTTCCGATTGGTCCACCAAAAGAAAGCCGTGACGCGTGCTTTGCGAGGAGCATGCGCGGTTTCATCCTCGTAACGGCGAGCATGCGCAGTATGCTCTCTGGTGATGCTGCTGTTACTGGCAGAATTGAAGTGTCCAAATGCCAAGAGAAGTAAAAAAAAGGGGAGATGCACCGTTTCTCCCCCCCTGTGACATTTACCTTTCCTACACGCCCCATTACTTTATAAATCGAAATAAGGTCACCCATCAACTTGTGGTCGTTGATAGGGCGACCAGAAGTGTACTCAGTACTCTACACGTGGTCTCACCAATATCCTGTACAACCTCAACGTGATGTCCCACCTCCTGCACTGAACGGTGTGAACAATGAAGGAAAGTGTGCTAAACGCCTCCTTCACCACCCTGTCTACCAATGATGCAACTTTCAAAGAACTATGTCCCCAATTTGGAGATGCCGGTGTTGGACTGGGGTGTACGAAGTTAACATTCACACCACACCAGGTGATACTCCAACAGGCTCATTTGCAAACATAAGCTTTTGGAGCGCTGCTCCTTCATCAGGTGGTTGTGTCTTATGATCCTGTTCTACAAACATCCCATGAAGGAGCAGCACTCTGAAAGCTCGTGCTTCCAAATAAACCAGTTGGACGATAACTTGATGTTGAGAAATGTTTAACTTTATGTACCTGAACCCCTCCCCCACCATGTCTCTGTTCTCCAACACAACGCAGGGCCCTACCTTAAACTGTACAAGTTCTGCCCTTCCTTGTTTTAGCAAAATGCTAACAACATTTTGCCTTCATCTGTCACGCTCTCTCGGACACTCACACACACCCTAACACTCACACCGTCTCCCAAGCTTATACTCCATCAAACACACGCTTCATTAGCATGCATGCACAAACTCGTATACGCGCACACTCTCATGCACACACAGTCTCACATAAGTCTATGGGGTGAAATTGCATTTGCAGATATATTCAATTTTGTTCAAAAAGCACACAAACTGCATGTAATATTGTATAAAATTCCCACTTTAGTTAATAGAACCAATCTGATTCAAGATTGGGATACAGACTCGAACCTCACACCTTTTGTGCAGGATCTGAGCTGAGATGTCACCTATTTTTATAAAACCTTAAACCATCTCGAAGGTGAATTCAAAGTAGTTCTGGGGTTTACATATTAATGAACTGAAACCTGCAACCCATGGTAAAAGATGGAAGACAATCTAGATTTATTCAATATCTTAGCAGTTGCATGACACCATCAGCTTTTGCTATAAATTCTGTGTCTTATGATTCTGCTCCACAGCTATCTGATGAAGGAGCAGCACTCCAAAAGCCAGTGCTTCCAAATAAACCAAAGGAAGATAACCTGGTGTTGTGTGATTTTTAACTTTATCCACCCCTGTCCAACACCGGCACCTCCAGATCGTTTCCAGTGGACACAGCCACCACTTCCCAGTGCTGCCAGGAAATTGTACAATGACAATGGGATGATATAGTACCTGCACTCCTGAAAAATTCACAATTTCTAACAACACTGGCTACTCATTCACTGCTGCAACTGATACACAACATTGGAAACATAGTACAGGAGGCTGTCAGAAATGAGCACAACAGGTAAGGCAGCAATCTGAGGAGCAAAATCAACATTGCCCGAAAAATGTCGATTTTCCTGCTCCTTGGATGCTGCCTGACCTGCTGTGCATTGCCAGCACCACTCTAATCTTGACTCTGATCAGCAGTTCTCACTTTCACCTGTAAGAAATGAGCAGTTTTAAAACAAAAACCTGTTGCAATTCCAAGCTCTCAATGAGAGTCTGAGCTCGGTGTGAAGTTCAGGTAATCTTTATTGCAACCCAACTTTGTTACAGCTTCAGAATCTCCCAGCAGAAAGGTGTAGAAAACGCAGCAATGTTTTTAAAACAGCTCACAGTCAAAATGCACACACTCTCTCCAACCCCTCACTTTCTTCATTATTGGTCACCACCAAGTTGTCCCTTTGGAATTGGATCCTTGGTACCCAGAGAAAGTATTGCCTCACTCAGCATTTTCAACCCGTATCCTGTATCCAAGTTAGTTGGATGGGCATTGCAGAGTCGATCATACTGCTGTGGGTCTGGAGTCATGTGTAGGCTAGACCGGGTAAAGGATGCAGCTGGACGACTGAGTGAATCCTCTCCCACAACGACAGTGTGTTTCCCTAAAAGAAGAACAGGGACTTCTTCCACCCCCACCCCACCGACAGTGGTTTCACCGTTAGATTCTAAACTCCAGATTTCTGACCAAATTCCAATTCCACCATCTGTCGCGGTGGGATTCGAACCTGGGTGTCCCCTGAACCAGGCTGATACTCCAGTCGATAACGGCACTCAGCCGTCATTCCTTCAATCCCCCTGTGATGGCACATGAACTCGCTGGTGCCTCCGCAGGTGGGAGGAGCGGGTGAAGGCCTTCCCGCACTCAGGGCAGCTGAAGGGCCTCTCCCCCGTGTGGACCTGCTGGTGCCTCAGCAGGTGGGAGGAAATGCTGAAGGCCTTCCCGCTCACGTGGCATGGGAACGGCCTCTCCCCTGTGTGGACCCGCCGGTGGGTCAGCAGGTTGGTGGAATGCCTGAAGGCCTTCCCACACTCGGGGCAGCTGAAGGGCCTCTCCCCGGTGTGGTCCCGCCAGTGGGTCAGCAAGTGAGAAGAATACCTGAAGGCCTTCCCACACTCTGTGCAAGGGAACAGCCTCTTCCCAGTGTGGACCTGCTGGTGGCTTAGCAGGTTAGAAGAATTGGTGAAAGCCTTCCCGCACTCAGGGCAGCTGAAGGGCCTCTCCCCCGTGTGGACCTGCTGGTGCCTCAGCAGGGCGGAGGATGTGCTGAAGGCCTTCCCACATTCAGGGCAACTGACGGGCCTCTCCCCCCGACGGGCCTCTCCCCCGTGTGGACATGCTGGTGGGTCAGCAAGTGGGAGGAATTCCTGAAGGCCTTCCCACACTTGGGGCAGCGGAAGGGCCTCTCCCCAGTGTGGACCCGCCGGTGGGTCTGGAGGTTGGAGGCCTGGGTAAAGGCCTTCCCACAGACAGGGCAGGGGAATGGCCTCTCCCCAGTGTGGCAGTGCTGATGAGTCTCCAGGGCAGATTGGAAACGGAAGCCTTTTTTGCAGTCGCCACACTTCCACAGTTTCTCCGCGGGGCGGGATTCCTCTGGTTTCTCCATGGCCGGAGCTTCAGCCACACACAAACGCACGTAGAGACTCTCTCCGATGTGAATTCCTCTTTCCAGGCCCAAAAACTGCTTCAGGCTCCACACTCAGTGCCCTGCAATGGTAGGGTCTCTCATCCAGTCCCACTGATGCTGAAAACGTACTGAAACAGAAACCAAAAAGCTTTGCTCCTTCTCACAGAATCATAGTTACGGTCCTGATGGACTGAGTGACTTTCAAAGTGAGGACTGCAGACGCTGGAGAGTCAGATTTGAAATGTGCAGCGCTGGAAAAGCACAGCAGGTCAGGCAGCACCTGAGGAGCAGGAGAGTCAACATTTTGGGCAAACAGCCTTCACTTGTTGATTTTGAAACTTCTGTCTTCAGATAATCAAATAGTCCATAAAAAGAGATTACAAAGGTCATCACTGTCAGTGCAGGGTAGAAATTCTGAACAAGGAATTCTACTTTCTGTGGAACATTCTTTTCTTTTGTTATTCCACAAAATTGAAAGCACCATCCCATCTCTTTCCCCCTCTGTCCTCACTCCACTCTAACTGAAGGTGCTGAGTCAGGATCTTACAGGGGCAGAAATGCAAAAACGTCAAGACTAACATCTCCCTGCATTTTGGATAACTCCACAACACTGGGATACAGTTGACAGTAAGCAACAGTCTGAATCTGGGAAGCAAATATAAGTGTGTCAATTCATGGAGTAACCTGCAATGCAGCTATTTGTGGAACAAAATGGTTAACGACCCCAGGAAGGTGGGAGCGAATTGAGACATCAAGGTATTAACACCGACACACTTCAGTGAAACTCTTCTGCTCCCAGTCAGGGCAAAACATCTTTAAAAGCTGCTCTGAAAGTCCAGTCTTCACAACTACACTTCTGCTTTCACCAAAGACAATTAGAGTCATACAGCACGGAAACAAACCCTTTGGCCCAACTTGTCCAAGCTGACCAGATATCCTAAATTAATCCAGTCACATTTGCCATCACTTGGCCGGGTGCTGGCAGCTGGGACTAAATTGGGTTGGCTATCTGTTCGGCAAGAATGAGTTGGACCAAAGGGCTTGTTTCCGTGCTGTATATCTCTAAGACTCCAGTCGCATTTGCCATCACTTGGTCCCGATCCACTAAACCCTTCATATTCATGCACCCATCCACATGCCTTTTAACTGTTGGAATTGTACCAGACCCCACCACCTCCTCTGGCAACTCATTGCATAACTGCACCACCCTCTCCATCAAAAATGTTGCCCCTGAGATCTCTTTTACATCTCCCCCCACTGGCCTCACCTGAAACCTATTACCCTCTCGTTCTGGACTCCCCCATCTGAAGGAAAAGACCTTGAGTATTAACCCTATCCATGCCCCTTCAGACTCTGGAAAACAGTCCCACGCCATCCTTCCGTCCCTCCTCGCCCAGGTTATGAAGTTTGCAGAATCTGCTCCCTCCCTGGATTCACTCCAGCTGCTACAAGTGAACAGATTCCCCCCTCTCCCCTCTCCAGGATGAACAGTTGTCCAGAGGGAGGGAGTTTCACTCTGAAACTGACAGGGCCACTTTCGCATTGTGACGCCATCAATGGGTCGCAGGTGGGGGAGGGGATGGGAGGCGGGGCAAGAGATAGGGTCGGGGCAAGAGATAGGGTCGGGACGAGATGCGAGACTCGACCGATAGCGGGACCCCGCACTGCGCCTGCGCTGCCCTGCACAGTTCGCAGGAATTCCTTCCCTTCAGAGAATCCCCAGTGCAGAAGCAGGCCACTCGGCCCAACCAGTCCACACCGACCCTCCAAAGGGTAACTCACCCTCAACCATTGCTCAATATCAATCCTCCTGATTAATACACCTCACCTGCACATCCCTACGCACTATGGATAATTTAGCATAGCAAATCCCCCCTAAAATGGATAAAGTTAAAAATCACACAACACCAGGTTGGAGACCAACAGGTTTATTTGGAAGCACTAGCATTTGGAGTGCTGCTCCTTCATTAGGAGAATAAGGTCGTAAGACACAGAATTTATGGAAAAACATGACAGTGTCCTGCCACTGAAATGACATGTTGAACAACCCATTTTCGAATGGGTTGCAGGCATCATTAACATGCAAATCCCAGAACTACCTGTAAGGCACCTTCTCAAGAGAACTGAAAGTTTTATAACAAAAAGTGACATTTCAGCCCAACTTTGCAATTATAATTCTGCAAACATACATTCACTCCTGTGGACGTGTGTGTGTGTGTGTGTGTGTGTGTGTGAGAGAGAGAGAGAGACAGAGAGTGTGTGGTGTGTGTGTGCATGAAAGAGAGAAAATGTCTATTTCCATTCTGTATGTCTCTACCTATTTGAGAACAGATGCCTTACTTCTGTTGGTGTAAGTATTGTTGTAAATCATAGCTGGGTACTAATAGTTAGATATAAGGGGGAAGAGAATTCCTCAAGTAGGGCAGTATAAGAATCCTGGGAGAGCCCTATTTCTGGTTTACTTCCTAATGAACAAACATTAAACACAAGCACCTACTTACTTCAAATTTGGTTTCATTTTTCATGTGTGATTCCCTGCTGTGACTACACTGCCTGGATGGTTGACAGGCTGGGAGATTGTGGGTTGGGGCTTGATTGGCTGAATGCTTTATTGTTCCAGAAGATTAGAAGGGAACAGGGAGATCAACAGTGGACAGAGAAATCAGGACCTGAAATCCGAGGTGACACCAGACTACCCTGTGATCAGTGCTTTCAATAGCAGTGCCAACCCTCCACCTTTACCTAGCTTCCCATTTGAGGACACCCTCAGTATTCAGGATCCAATCCTTGTCATTCTGAAGCCATGTCTCTGTAGGGAGTGTCAGATCACAATCATTCACTTCAATGTGTGTAGTTAATTCCTTCACTTTTGTCACAATGCAGCACACATTCAGACACACCATTTTTAATTTTAATTTTTGTGATGTTTAGAATCCAGTTTTGATTGCTGGTACATTTACTCCCCTTGTCCCTTTCTATCGTTCTCTGATGTTCATTTCCCACATCACTGCATTACTCACCGGCCTTGAGTTGGATTGACCATAATGTCCATGGAAGTTAGGAGGGTTAGCCATGGGAAATGCAGGGTTATAGTTTCGGAGTAATAGAAGCAGGAATAGGCCATTTTGCCCGTCCAGCCTGCTTCACCATTCATTATGATCATGGCTGATCTATCCATTGTCTCAGCTCCTCCTCCCTGCATTGTCCCAACTACCCTTAGTTCCCCTACCATTGCAAAATGTGTGTCTTGAATATACTTTACAAAGCTGCTTCTACTGCTTCCTTGGGCAGAGAATTCCAAAGATTCACTACTCTCCAGGAAAAGCAGTTCCTCCTCATCTCTGTCCTAAATTTACTCCTCCTAATCTTGAGCCTGGTTTCATTCACCAGCAGAAAGGACTGGATAGGGTAAAGCTTCATCCCCACAGAGCAATGAATTCCCACTTTCCACCAAAACCTCGGATGTACTCACTCACTCAGTTGCTGTCTCACAAATGCAAGTTTTCATTGTAACCTCTGCTCCCATTAAGGACAAAACATCTTTGAAAGCTGCTCTGAAACTCCAGCCTTCACAATCACACTTCTGCTTTCACTGAAGAAGATTAGAGTCATACAGCACGGAAACAGACCCTTTGGTCCAAGTTGTTCAGCCCAACAGATATCCTAAATTAATCTACTTCCGATTTGCCTGCATGTGGCTCATATCCCTCGAAATCCTTCCTTTTCATGTACCCGTCCAAATGCTTTTTAAAATTCCCTCTCACCTCAAACATATGCCTTCTAGTTTTGGACTCTGGGGAAAAGACCTCGGATATTCACCCTATCCATGCCCCTTACGAACGTCTATAAGGTCACCCCTCAGCCTCCAATGCTCTAGGGAAAATATCCCCAGCCATTTCAGCCTCTCCCTGTAGCTTGAACCCTCCAACTCTGACAGCAGCCTTATAAATCTTTTCCAACCCCTTTCAAAAGTTTCACAGCATCTTTCCTATAACAGGGAGACCAGAAATGAATGCAGTCTTCCAAACGTGGACTAACCAATGTCCTACACAGCCACAACATGACCTCCCAATTCATGTATTCTCTGCTCTGACCAATAAAGGAAAGCATACCAAATGCCTTCTTCACTATCCTGTCTACCGGTGACTCCACTTTCGAGGAACTATGAACCTGCACTCCAAGGTCTCTTTGTTCTGCAACATCCCCCTTAACTGTGTCAGTCCTGCCTGGATTGCTTGACCAAAATGCAAACCACACACTTCTCTAAACTAAACTGCCATTCCTTGGCCCATCAGCTCACCTGATCAATTCTCATTCATAGTGAGCTTTCTTTCCTCTCTTATTCCTTTGAAGTTGAAAATCTCCATCCCACACACTCTCCCTCCATTCTCAGTTTGCTGAACCTAATCCCTGCTGTAACTCATCCTGAAGGGTCTGCTTCATGCTGGTTAACTGGCCCACACTCGGTGGGGGACCGAATTGAAACAAGGAATACTGAACAGCCCGGACAGAGTGGAAGTTGGAAAGGTGTTTCCATTGGTTGGAGGGACTAGAACCAGTGGGCACAGCCTCAGAGTAAAGGGAAGACCTTTCAGAATGGAGGTAAGGAGAAACTTCTTCAGCCAGAGAGTGGCGAATATATGGAATTCACTGCCACAGAAGGCTGTGCAGGCCAGGTCACTGAGGATATTTAAGATTGAGATGGATACGTTCTTGAGTTTCATGGTGATGGAGGGTTATGGAGATGAAGTGGGAGAATGTGGCTGAGGAACCTATCAGCCATGATTGAATGGCAGAGCAAACCTCGAATGGTCCAATTTCTGCTCTGATGCCTTATGTTCTCTTGCTGTCCTGGACACACACACAGAGCACATCAGAAGCAGGAGTAGGCTGTTTGGTCTTTCAAGCCTGCACCAACATTCATCAGATTGTTGGCAGATTCACAACCATCGAGGTGAATAGGTTGGGACTTGTTCACTGGATCACAGGAGGTTGAGAGGTGACCTGACAGAGGTTTATAAAATCACGAGGGGCATAGATGAGGTGACCGCTGGGTATCCTGGGTATACATCTCCTTTCTGCTTTTTTTCACAGCAATGGCTATAACTTCACATTGAGATACTGCATTTTCCACGTTTTGGAAAGTCTGGTCTTCTCTACATCGGGAAGACCGAGTGTAAACTTGGGGAACAGCTGGCACGCGATGAACATCCCCCAGAGTTTTGCTGACACCAGTGGGCATGCGTACTGTGTTACTGACACCGGATAACATGCGCAGTATGCTCACTGGGCATGCAGGTGTTTGTGTCAGATTTTAAGAGTCCAAGTGCCAAAAGGTAAAAAAGGGGTAGAGCTGCAATTTGTTTTTCCCTGTGGTTCGACACTTCATTACTTTTGCATTCTGTCTGTCTGCTCAACTTTTGTATGTCTTTTCCCCACGTTGGGGAGGCGAGTCCAGTACTGGAGGGCACGGGTTTAGGGTGAGAGGGGGAAGGTTTCTGAGGGGTAACCTTTTTGCACAGACGATGGTGCGTGTCAGCCAGAGGAAGTGGTGGCGGATAGTACAATGATAATATTTAGAATGCATCTGGATGGGGATATGAATAGGACAGATTCAGAGGGATAAGGGGTCAAATACTGGCAAATGGGTCACTGGATTAATTCAGGAAATCTGGTCGGCATAGACCGAAGGGTATGTTTCTGTGCTCTGTGACGCTATTTCTAGATAGTTGGAACAACTTCACTCAGCCATTCACCCATTACAATCAAGATCAGAATGGTGCTGGAAATACACAGCAGGTCAGGCAGCATCCAAGGGAGCAGGAAAATCGACATTTCAGACAAAAGCCTTGAATGCTGCCTGACCTGCTGTGCTTTTCCAGCACCACTCTAATCTCCAGCATCTGCAGTCCTCAGTCTCGCCCATTCACCCCTCCCAGCCTCTCCTGAGCTGTGGCCTGACTGCGCTTATTTCAGTGAAAGTTTCAGAAAGATTTCAGCAGCTCTTTGAAAAACTTGAATGTGCATTCTGACTTTAATGATGTTTCTGAAGATATCATTTTAGGTATTCTCAATTTTGAAGATCAGCCATTTCTCACCCCTCCCGGCTCCCAGGTAGAGTCAGTGTGTGTGTGTGTGTGTGTGTGTGTGTGTGTGTGTGGTTGATCCAGCGGTCAAAGCTGGTTCGAGGCATGAGAAAGGACGGGTGTGGTGGGGGCTGGGGAGAAAAGAGACAGAATGGATGGGGTCAGAGGGGGAGAAAATGTACGGGGTAGAGAGAAACTGTGGGGGAGGGGAACAGAGAGAGAGAGAGAGAAAATAAGTGGGGTTGATAGAGAGATTGGGCAGGGGAGAGAGAGTGGGCGTGGCGGAGAAGTGGGAGATGGCACAGGGCAGGGTGACACTAGGTACACGGATACACAGGATACACTGAGCCATCAGTTGGCCAAATTGACACACTAGATGGCCGCCGGATCACAATACTGAGAGAAACAGCAGAGCAGATACAGACACTGCCTGGGAGCCACCAGAATGCCAGCACAACGGACTCACAACCCAGGTGATTAGTTTAAGACGGGTGGGGGAGAGAATACACATGAGTAATGAACACTGCCGGCCGAAGTGTCTGGGTCCGACCAACACCTCTTATAGAAGAGTAAAAAATGAGGTCTGCAGATGCTGGAGATTACAGCTGCAAATGTGTTGCTGGTCAAAGCACAGCAGGCCAGGCAGCATCTCAGGAATAGAGAATTCGACGTTTCGAGCATAAGCCCTTCATCAGGAATAAGCAACACATTTGCACCTCTTATAGAAGTGCTAACAGCTTGGTACAGACTCAATCCCAAATGCTAATAGCCAGGGCTGCAGGAATCCTCCTTCTCAGGAAGAGCAATTAGTGCCCATTACTACAACAATGGATTTCCATGCAGACATTGAAATGGACAATGTCTTCACTGAAACTGACAACGACTGTGCGGAAATTAACAAAGGCTGTGCCTGAACTGACAATGATTGTATCAACTATCAACGATTCTGCAAGGACTACCATAAACAAATCATGTTACAAAGACAATAATCTCATCCCTGACCGATTGTATCACAAGATGTATAAAAGTTTCTTGACGTATGCTCCGGGTCGAGAGAAGTCTCGCAGCTGACACTGTGCTGTTGGTGTCTTTCTCTCCCCGGAGCCCCGGGATTTCCTTGTGCAATAAACTCTGTCATTGAACCCCAATTCTGATTCCGAGCCTGGTGTTTTTCCCCACAACAGGGGAGAGAGAATGGGGGTGGGGAGAGAGAATGGGGGTGGGGAGGGGGTGGGGAGAGAGAATGGGTGTGGGGGGTAGGGAGAGAGAGTGGGGGGTGGGGGTGGGGGGAGAGAGTGGGGAGGTTGGGGATAGAGAATGGGGGAAAGGAGAGGGAATGCAGGGGTGGGGGAAAGAGAATGGGGAGGAGGGGAGAGAGAATAGGGGTGGGGGAGAGAGAATGGGGGAAAGGGGAGAGAGAATGGGAGAGGGGAGAGAGAATGGGGAGGGAGAGAGACGGAGGGGAGAGAGAATGGGGGAGGGGAGAGAAAATGGGAGGGTGGGGGGAGAGAGAATGGGGAGGGGAGAGAGAATGGGGGAAGGGAGAGAGAATGGGGAGGGGAGAGAGAATGGGGAGAGGAGAGAGAATGCGGAGGTAGGGGAGAGGAAATGCGGGGTGGGGGAGAGAGAATGGGGGTGGGAGAGAGAGAATGGGGGAGAGGGGAGAGAGAATGGGAAAGGGGAGTTAGAGTGGGGAAAGGGGTGAGAGAATGGGGAGGGGAGAGAGAATGGGGGAAGGGGAGAGAGAATGGAAGAGGGGAGAGAGAATGGGGGGAGAGAGACTGAGGAGAGAGAGACTTGGGGGAAGGGAAAAGAGAATGGGGAGGGGAGAGAGAATGGAGGGAGGGGACAGAGAATGGGGGAGAGGAGAGAGAATGGGAAGGGGAGAGAGAATGGGGAGGGGGAGAGAATGGGGAGGGGAGAGAATGGGACGAGGGGAGAGAGAATGGGGGAGAATGGACATTGAACAGAGGGTGTGGTGAGAGGGAATAGTGGGGGGGGGCAGACGGTGGGGAGAGAATAGATGGAGGGGACAGAGGACGGGGAAAGAAACGACAGGGATGCAGAGGGTTGCATGACAGAGAATGGACAGGGCGTTCAGAGGAAAGAGCGAGAATGGACAAGAGGCTGGGGCTGGAGAGAGAATGGACGGGGCGCTGCAGTTGGCGGGACAATGGACAGTGAGCACTGAGGGCAGTGGATGGAACAGACAAGGGGCTGTGAGTGGCGGGTAGAATGGATAGAGGGTGCTGGAGTGGGGTGGTGAATGGAAAGGGGGCACTTTGTGTGGCGGGGGCTAATGGATAGGGGGCATCCGGGGTGGCAGGGGATAATGGATAGGGGGCGCTTGAGTGGCGGGGTGAATGGACGGGGTGCTGTGGGTGGCGGGGGAGAAATGGACAGGAGGCGCAGTGTGTGGCCAAGATCAAAAAGGGTTAATGACAGTCAACACTTATCAGATTGTTCCTGGAACAGAAAAACTTGCACTGAAGGCTCCCAGAAGAGGGGTGTCTCATATGTATTCCATCAATTAGTTTTGAAATATTATTGTGTATCTTAAGTGTTAAGGTATACCTGGTATATAGAGAGATGGCTGTGGTTGTTGGAGGTCAGTCATCTCAGTTCCAGGACGTCTCTGCAGGAATTCATAGGGTAGTGTCTTAGGCTGACCCATCTTCATCAATGACCTTCCTCCATCATAAGGTCAGAGGTGGAGATATTCGCCAATAATTGCACAATGTTTAGCACAATTCACAACTCCTCACAAACTGAAGCAGTTCAGTTTGAAATGCAACAAGATCTTAATAATATCCAATGGGCTCAGGAGTGGCAAGTAACATGTATGCCATTCCAATGCCAAACAATGACTCATCCCCAGAAGAGATAATCTGACCACTGCCCCATGATATTCAACAGTGTTACTGTCACTAAACACCCCACTCTCAACGTCATTGGGGTTTACCATTGACCAGAAACTCAACTAGACTAACAACAGACACAATGGCAACAAGAGCAGGCAACAGGTCAGGAATACTGTGGCGAGTCACTCACCTTCTGACTCCCCAAACCCTGCCCATCTTCTACAAGACACAAGTCAGCAGTGTAATGGAATACTTTCCCACCAGCTTGGATGGGTGCAGCTTCAACAACATTCAAAAAGCTTGATACCATCCAGGACAAGGTCGCCTGCTTGATTGGCACCATCTCCACATAGATCCACTCCCTCTGCCCACTGTTAAGAAGCAGGAATGCGTACGGTGTACAAGATGTACCACGGAAATTCACCAAAGATCCTTAGAAAATACCTTCCAAACCAACAACCACTTCCATCCAGAAGGATCAGGGCAACAGATACTTGGGAACACAATCTCTTGTAAATACCCCTTCAATCCACTCACCATCTTGACTTGGAAACATATTGCTGTTCCTTCAGTGTCTCTGGGTCTAAATCCTGGAATTCCCACCCAAAGGACATTGTGGGTCACCGTACCATTATGGATCACAGCAGTTGAAGAAGGCGGGTCACCTTCTCAAGGGGAACGAAATGCTGGCCAGCCAGCGATGCACATGTACCATGAGTAACTTTTAATAAATGATTGAAACAGAGGTTTGGAACCCGCAAACTAAACAAAAATCGAGGTTCAGGTGGAACAGATATAGGGCTTTGATTCTGTCCTGATGTGAGGACAAATAAAGAGTGCTGCACTGACACCGAATTGGAAATAGTGTTTAGAGTTGAAGGCCTGCAGTGTTTCACTCAGTGTATCAATCTAATATCGATTAAAGATTAGTTCCTGACGTATACGTCACCAACATACAGAAAAGGACGGTTAAATAGGCATATGGAACGCTTGATTTCATCTCTTTAATGGCTGATGTAACACCCACAATCCCATGCGATCAATAAACCGTTCTATCGGCCGTGAGCAGTACTGATGGTGCGCATGTGTGAAATCGATTTGGGGCCCCGCCCCTCATCGCTCTGATGGACGGGGAGACGAACCTTTGGGAAACCCTGAAGGACCGGAAGGAGCCTGGTCCTACTGCCAATCAGAGCCCTCCTATTGTCTGAAGGCGGATGGTTTTGACCATGAGCTTCTGAAGTTGCTGCTCCACCTCTCTCTCTGAATGAAGGTTGAGTTTTATTCCAGACTGCAACTTCCTTCCTCTGTTTAACATCTGGGAGTACCGCACTCTCTTTTCTCGCCCCCTTTCCCATTTCTTTTCACATCCTTGGGTTCAGCTGTTGGTTTGTGGGAGCTGAGGGAAAAAGGAAGTCAATCGAGGTGAAGGGACAGACTCTGGAAAAGGTTGGTCTACATCTGTGTCGATTAATGTTTGACAGGCTTTGTTTCCTGAGCTTGAGACATTTACTTGTCTGGCAAAAAAGGATGGCCTCTTGATCCATTTTGGGGATGGAAGTGGATTATGCTGTGGGCGACTTGCTTGTAGTAGTCCAATAAGCATTGGATAAGTAATCATGACTCACAAACCTTGAGTTATTGACTGTTTATTTGAGAGCTCACAGGGAGAGCCAAGTCGACCTAATAATCACAAGTCACTCCGACGACAAACAAAGTTGTGTGATTATATAGGTCACAATCATTTAACAATTAGCAATCTTAATTGCAGGATATTGAGCAAACTGAGGCACTTTGCCCAGTCACGTAGTGTCTGGACAGTTTTGGTTAGAATCTGCTAAGTATACAATAGGTCGTTGCAAAGAGAAGAATATTCCCATGCAAGGAAAGAATTTTATCAGGTAGCAGCAAGGCCGAGTGTCTCTGTTGAGCCTGGGAAACACAATCTTAGCCTGGGAAACAGAAGCTTTGGCAAGCAGGCACTAAGTGAGATTGAATGTGGTTTCCAGGTTTTTAATATGTGACAAAATAGCTGACCAGAATATAATAATTCTCCCACAATTCCTTCCTTCTTTCCTTTCACCAAATCAGGAGGTCAGTTCAGAGGAACCGGCAAAAGGAGGGATGTAGCGGACCCAGTGGGGCTTGTTGGCGATGGGGGTTTAGAGTTGCCAAGGTAACTGTCATAGTCCAGGTCACCAGGATCAGGAGAGAGAGTGTCAGTGAAACCATCCATTGGTGCGGAAATGTCAGAAATGAGAAGCGGCACAAGTTGGGAAAATGCGGGGCTATTCGGCATCAGAAGGCAGCTGAAATGGGCACAGCACTGTTTCTGGAAAATAATGCCATGTGCTCGCAGAACAAAACCAGCAATGAGAAGCACAAGGCCCTGGAAGAGAGTGGAAGCCCAAGAGCCAAGCCAGCCACCCATCCATGTCCAAAGGTCCCAACGGGGAGTAGTGTCATGGAGGGAGGAGGCCACCTTGCCAATGTGGGCGGCAATGTTAGTAATTTTGTCACTGGAGTCAGGAATGTAGGTACAGCAGTCAGAGCCGATAAGGGCACAAGTGCCTCCTTTCTTGGCTAACAGGGAGTCAAGGGCAATGTGATTTTGGAGAGTAATGGTGCAGACAGTGACCATCCCTGCATTGAGCAGGTCAAAGGCTGAAGATGTTGCAGTGGCAATCTCTTCCAGAGTGGTAGCAATTCACTAACCCTCAACCTCAAGGTGGAGGGTAGCAGAGGGAGGAGAGAAGGTAGAGACAAGGTGCTGAAAAGTTGTGAGCACTCTCTTGATTTGTGGTTTGGAAGTCTCAAAAGGCAAAGTGTGGGAGTGGTAAAGGAAAGGGACACTATAACCTAAATCCCAGCTGCCAGTCCAGGAGGTAGACAGCCAGGGGGAGGCCGTATGGCCACAAATGAAATCAGTGCCATTGAAGGGCAACAAATGATTGCATTGGGTTCCAATCCAAAACTTGGGAAATGGGGAATTGATGGCAGTCTTGTTGGCACCCCTGAGGTTAAGTATGCTCCTGTCTGCAGTGGGCTGGTAAGCAGTTAAAGGAAGGAGTAGGGAGTGCAGACACTTACTGAAACCAGCCTGCCATCCTGAGGGATGCTTACTCTTGATGCAAATACTTCCTAGATGTGGAGTCATGGCTGTGAGATTGGTGAGGAACAGGGAGGGGGGTGTATGGGAGGGGTTGTATTTTTTTCTCTTCTCTACCCCCACACTACTGCCCAACTTCAGGAGTGCTTATATTTCCCCCACATCCATGTTGTGTGTGTGCAGGTGTGAGACACAGTGAAAGACAACAAGTGCACAAATCTTTATTCAATTTCCACCACCAGGAAGAAAGGAAACACCTGAGTGGCCAGTGACAAGCAGTGCCCCTCTCAGAGGGCAATGCTGCATGATCAAATAGTGAGGGGGAGGGCAGCGATCAAATCCAAATAGAGTTGGAGGGGGAAATAATACACTCCACTCCCTGCGGTGCCCACCTCTCTCTGAACAGTCCTAAGGTGTTGGTTGGCACCGCGTGCTCCTTCTCCAGAGACACCCCGGCTCTGACATACCCACAGAGGAGGGGCAGGCAGTCGGCCCTAATGACCCCCTCCACGGCCTGCTGCCTGGACCTGTTTATGGCCAGTTTGGCCAGGCCCAGGAGCAGACCCACGAGGAGGTCCTGTGACCTGTCCTCCCCACTTCGCACTGGGTGCCCAAACATCACAGGAGTGATCGTATTGTGGCTGGAACCAACCCTTGAATGTATCCATTGTATATCCCACTGATTGCCAGCGGAGATGGGTATTATCCCTGTCAGAGTTTGGGGTGCTCACCCTCTTACGAAACCAGACGGATGTGAGAAGTTGTGACAGCAGCAGAATGACCCTGATGCAGCCCCCATTCAGCAGGGTCAGATTCATTAAAAGGTATGGATCTCAGGGGGATCCCTCCCTTGGAGTGAGTGGGAATATGGGCACAAACCCAGCAGCTGGAGAGGTTGTCCTTTTCTGCATAAAGGTATGTCCTGTACAAAAAAGTATTAAACTGTAATTTCTGTTTACTAGAGGTTATCAGGCCCAATCAAACAAAGTTAGAGAAAGAAAGATAAGGAAGAGTGCAGTGAAAGGCAGAATGATGAGACTGAGCCATTCACGGATGAAGGCTGAAGATGTGTCTCTGACGGGGTCTTCTGGTGTTCCTCCAGGAGGTGGCGCTGGTTTGCATTGTGCTGTGTGTGTCTATGCGGCCTCCCCATGACCTTGCCTGCTGAACGGGGAACCAGCAGGACTAGGAACGGGCCTTTCCATCTCAGCTCCAATATGCTCCAGTCCTAATGCTGAGAAACTTGGCGGACCCGTGAATGTAAACTTTGAAGAGTTTTGGTGAACTGATGCAAATATTTCCCACTTGTCCAAAACTACAGTGTCAGCTGTTTCAGCCATTGGGATTGTTTTGATTTATCTACTGAATACATCTACTCTTATTAGACAATATTCATAACAATGTACGCGAGGTGATTCTATAAAAGCAAGTTGTAGATAGCGGAAAACGGCCTACCAGGCAGGGAGGTGTTTAACAACCTCAGGGCATCCCTCTTACAGCATGCATCCTGTATGTTTACAAATTAAATACACTTCAGCTCTTTTCCTCGCTGCTTTCTGGAAATCTGGGTGACATCAGGTTTGTAATACAGTATTAACCATTCCCTCCTTGCCCAAGTATGTACATTAAAGCACATAATCAATTGAAAAAGGCTGCAGCAAAGAAGGAACACAAACCAGTCCATCAGGGATCACTCACATTTCGCTTTGAGTATCGAGGGAGTACCCTATTTGAGGCCATAGTTTGTGGTCTTCAACAGGGGGCCTCTCCTGTGATTTCAGTCCCATACCCAGGCCTGACATTCCTATCTCCATATTGTCTCTATCCGGGTTTTGGGGTGTAAGGCTGTCTGCTTGGCAGCAGTATTTATCTGCTCATTCCTTTGGAGACTGTATCCATTGCCTCAGCGTGAGCTGAACATCTTGATAGCTGCAAGATTGATTGGACAAAACGGCATTACTATTAGCCTGCCCCATGGGGGTTAAAAATCCTCTACGTTCCCACAAGTCTCTGTAATCATGGCTCTCACCAAAACCACAGTGAGAGTTGAAGATCTCAATCCCCGGGAGGGGTGTCTCAGTTCCGAGATCAGTTAAATGAACACGAGGAGTATGGTCTGCTTCAGCAAGGTTTCACACTTTAATTTGTAACGGCCGGGCAAGGATTTGTCCAGCAACACAGATATTAAAAGATTCTGTGTACCTTGGAGAAACTGCGTGATTAACTTGGAACAAAAAGCAATCTTTATATGTTTCTTCAGAGACAGTACAGCTGTAAGTACAGAGTAAATCCAATAAAATGTAACAAAATTATATAATGGACAACAGGTTAACCCAATGATATTTCCTGGGAAACAATGTAGTTTCACATGCATTATCTCCTCATACTTGTGCTTCAAGGTTAGCTAGGATAGTCAATAATGTCCTATCTAGCTTAATTAGATCCATACTATGAAGAAGGCATTGTTTGCTTAATCTGTAATTCAGTTAGCTCAGGAATGCAGAAATGCAGCTTTTAGCCATTTTAAACACCGTGTTAATTTGCAGCCTGAAGCCATATTGTTCTATTACTTTATATTGAGATGCCATTTTGTGGTTAATAAAAGCTCCTGACAATAGCCTAAATCCAGGTATTAGATCCTCATCTGGTGTAGATCTGCTCCGTCACACAAAAGAAAACTAGATTTAAAGCCATACGTGCTATTCTGCTAATTTAATCCAGTTGATTTGTTTTTGTTTAAAAATGTGAAAACCTCGTGAACAGTCCTTCCAGTTAATCACTGGATATTCAAATTTCTCTTCAAAATTAAAAATCATAACAAAACTGAGTGTCATTGTGGGATTTTGAATCTGGAAGATGTGCTTGGTAAAGTTTGGAAGAACAATATTTCAAAGTGAATGTTATCGTGTTCAGTCTAAGACTTTCTGGAGATGAAAAATTTGCCCTTGAGTGTTTTGCAACACTTAATCAAGGTCAGTTCCATACAATATGCAGTCAGGTTGATGCGAGAGTTAAGAGCTGGGGCAAACATCAGAAATAATGGAGGCAGGAGCACAGCAATTAGAGGTAGAAAGTTAGCCAAAAATATAAAAACAGGAAGGAAAGTTTTGTCAGCTTTTCTTTAAAAAAGTTAACAAAGTAAGTGTTGGTTCATCAAAAAAAATGAGTGTGGAGATTCAATAACAGAGGATAAAGAGATGGTCAGAGAATTGAAAAGAGCTTGAATCTGTCTAGCGAGGATACAAGTAACACCCTGGAACTAGATGGAAATCAGGAATTGAAAGGGAAGGAGGAACTGAAGACAATTACAATTATCAGGGAAGTAGTGTTGAGTAAACTGTTGGAACTATGAGTTCACAAGTCCCAGTTGGCCAAAGTATTTCATTCTAGAACCTTAAAGAAAAACTAGCTAGTGAAATAGTTAATGCATTGGTTTTAATTTTACAAACCTCATTAGTTTCAGGGGAGGTTTCTTTAGATTGGAAAACTCCTTTCTTCAAAACGGCAGACCGAGAACAGGAAACTGCAGACCATTTACATATGTCATAGGGAAAATGTTCAAAGCTATGATTAAAGATGTGATGACAGGGCACTTGTGTAAGTTCAGGCAGCGTGAATCTGTTTTTGTCAATGGGAAATAATGTTGTAATAATGTTTTGAAGAACTGCCTTTCCGCATTGCGACTGAGCTGATGAATCTCCAGTGCCGACAGGGAATGGAATCCCTTCCCACAGTCCCCAGGCTTCTCCTCAGTTCTGGTGTCCTTTTAGCTCCCAGTTTCTGATGAACAATTGAAACTGTGATCACACTCAGGAAACGTGTACAGTCACCCCCTGCTGCGAATAGTGTAATGTTTCTTCATCTGTGTAACTTCCCACAGCTCCTTCCCACAGACAGCTCACTGGGGCACACTCTCTCCCAAAATGGGGAAAAGACATACCAAAGTTGAGGAGTCAGACAAAATACGCAAGCAATAAAATGTCGAAATACGGCGGGGGGTGGGGAGTGGAATTGTGGCTCTCCCGCTTTTTTCCCTGTTGCCATTTGGACACTCAAAATCCCAAAGAGCATACTGCGCATGTTTGCCGGTGTCAGCAACGCAGTGCACATATTTGTCGGTGTCAGCAAACATTTGGGCATGCTCGTCACTGTGCGTTTAAAAAGGGCGGGACCTTTTCTTGATTGCCCAATAGGAACCTCTGGAGGACCGGAAGGACGTTGGTCCTCCTGCCAATCAGGGTCACCCCATTGTCTGAATGCGGAAGTTGGACCGTGAGGTTCTGTAGCTGCTGCTCGTGTCTGAATGAAGGTTGAGCTTTATCCCAGACTGCAAATTCCTCTGTCCATTATTTGTGAGTACGGCACTCTCTTCTCTTGCCACCTTTTCAATTTAATTTTCATTCTGGGGTTCAGTTGTTGACTTGCAGCAACTAAAAGGAAAGGGAGTGTGTCGGGGTGGGGACAGACTCTGGAAACGTCGCTCCAGGTCTGTGTCTTAATTGGCAAAATAGACAGGCAGGAGGTTGGAAGAACACAGCAAGCCAGGCAGTACCAGGAGGTGGAGAAGTCAATGTTTCGGGTGTAACCCTTCAGGATTGGGGATGGGTGTAGGGGGTGATGTAGATAAAGGGTGTGCTGGGTGGTGAAGTGGGCATAGGTGTAGACAGGTAGAGGGTTCAACCTAGACAAAAGGGAGGACTGCAGATGCTGGCAACCAGAGGTTACTCAGGGTGCTGCTGGAAAACATAGCAGGTCAGGCAGCATCCAACACCAGGAGAATCAACGTTTCAGGCGTGAGCCCTGAAGTCCTCCCTTTCTCCTCACTGGAAGCAGAAGAGTTTGACTGAAGTGTATTGGTGTTAATGCCTTGATGTCTCATTTTGCTCCCACCTTCTCGGGGTCATTAACCATTTTGTGTCTGGTCCTTCCTCAAGAAGCTGCATTGCAGGTTCACTCTGAATTGACACTATCTTTTTGCTTCCCGAAATCAGACCTGCTCACTCTCAGCAGGATCCCAGTGTTGTGAAAGATACTAACTTTCAGGTGGAGGTATCCAAAATTCAGAGAGATGTCAGTCTTGATGTTTTTGCTTTTCTGCCCCTGTAAGACCCTGAATCAGCACCTTCAGGAGAATGAGTTAGAGCGGAGTGAGAACAGAGGGGAAAGGAGAGTGGGATGGTGCTTTCAATTTTGTGGAACAACAAAAGAATATTCCACAGAAAATAGAGTTGCTTGTTCTGAAGTTCTACCCAGCACTGATAGTGATGATTTTTGTAATCTCTTTTTGCAGAGTATTTGAAAATCTGAAGACTGAAGTTTCAAAATCAACGGATGAAGGGCTTATGCCTGAAACATTGACTCTCCTGTTCCTCGGACGCTGCCTGACCTGCTGTACTTTTCCAGCGCCACATTTTTCGACTGACTCTCCAGTGTCTGCAGTCCTCACTTTGATGTCAATGTCTGACAGTCACTCAATCCATTGGGACAGCAACGATTTTTGACTGTGATTCCTGTGAAAGGAATCACCGCTTTTTGGTTCCAGTTTGAGGACGTTTTCAGCATCAGTGGGACTGGACAGGAGACCTCACTGTTACAGCGCATTGTGTGCTTGGAGCCTGAAACAGTTATAAGGCCTGGGAAGGGGATTTCACGGCAGGGAGGGGCTCTACACGTGTTCCTGTGCAGCTGAAGCTGTAGCCATGGAGAAACCTGAGGAATCCCGTCCTGTGGAGGAACCGTGGAAGTGTGGCGACTGTGGGAAAGGCTTCCGTTTCCTGTCTGCCCTGGAGACTCATCGGCGCAGTCACACCGGGGAGAGGCCATTCCCCTGCACTGACTGCGGGAAGGCCTTCAGACATTCCTCCCACCTGCTGGCCCACCAGCGGGGCCACACGGGGGAAAGGCCCTTCAGCTGCCCAGAGTGCGGGAAGGCCTTCAGCACTTCCTCCACCCTGCTGAGCCACCAGCATGTCCACACGGGAGAGAGGCTGTTCACCTGCCCTGAGTGTGGGAAGGCCTTCAGGTATTCCTCCACACTGCGGACCCACCGGCGTTTCCACACAGGGGAAAGGCCGTTCAGCTGCTCCGAGTGTGGGAAGGCCTTTACCCGCATCTCTGCCTTGCGGAGCCACCAGCGGATCCACACCGGGGAGAGACCCTTTACCTGCCCCGAGTGCGGGAAGGCCTTTACCGACATCTCCTCCCTGATGAAGCATCAGCGGATCCATACTGGGGAGAGGCCCTTTACCTGCTCTCAGTGCAGGAAGGCCTTCAGCACATCCTCCCACCTACTGATCCATCAGCGTGTCCACACAGGGGAGAGACTGTACACCTGCCCTCACTGTGGGAAGGGCTTCAGGTATTCCTCCTCCCTGCTGACCCACCAGCGGATCCACACGGGGGAGAGGCTTTTCAGCTGCCCCGACTGTGGGAAGGCCTTTTGCGATTCCTCCACCCTGCTGACCCACCAGCGGATCCACACAGGGGAGAGACCGTACACCTGCCCTCAGTGCGGGAAGGGCTTCACCCGCTCCTCCCACCTGCGGAGACACCAGCGGATCCACACGGGGGAGAGACCCTTCAGCTGCCCCGAGTGCGGGAAGGCCTTTACCGACATCTCCTCCATGATGAAGCATCAGCGGATCCACACCGGGGAGAGACCGTACACTTGCTCTCCGTGTGGGAAGGGCTTCACCCGCTCCTCCCAACTGCGGAGCCACCAGCGAGTTCACGTGCCATTGCAGGGGGATTGAAGGAGTTACGGCCGAGTCCCATTATCGATTGGACTATCAACCCAGTTCCGGAGATTCCCAGGCTTGAATCCCACCACGACAGATGGCAGAATTGGTATTCAGTCAGAAATGTGGAGTTTGGAATCTAACAATGAGACTGTTTCAGGGAGGGGTGGTGCAGGGGGGAAAGCCCCCATCTGATTTACTCTCCCTTGTTAGGGAAGGGAACCGCCATTGTGGGAGAGGATTCACTCAGTCGTTCCAGCTGCATCCTTTACCCGGTTTGGCCTACACATGACTCCAGACCCACAGCAGTCTGGTTGACTCTACACTGCCCTCCCCCCACTGGCAAAGGAGCGGGGAGAAACTTACTTGGAGACAGGGTATGGGTTGAAATTGCTGAGTGAGGCAATACTTCCTCCGGGTTACGGCTGTACCAAGGATCCAATTACAAAGGGACAACTTGGTGCTGGCCAATAGTAAAGACAGTGAGGGGGGGGAGGTGGGTAGGGACAGGGGAGGTGTGGTGTGTGCACTTTCACCTTGAGCTGTTCAAAAAGCAACTACTTTTTCTCTGCTTTTTTGCTGGGGGGATCTGAATCTGTAACAAAGTTGGGTTGCAATAAAGGTTACCTGAACTTACCACTGGGCTCAGACTCTCATTGAAAGCTTTGAGCTCCAAGAGGTTTTTTGTTTTAAAGCTACTCATTTCTTTCAGCCTCCTGCACTAAGCTTAGAACATAGAACAATCCAGCGCAGAACAGGCCCTTCGGCCCTCGATGTTGCGCCGACCTGCGAACTATTCTCAGCTTGTCTCCCTACACTATCCCAAAATCAACCATGCACTTACCTAAGGATTGTTTAAATCTCCCTAATGTGCCTGAGTTGACTACCTTAGCAGGTAGGGCATTCCACTCCCTTACCACTCTCCGTGTAAAGAACTTGCCTCTGACATCTGTCTTAAAGCTATCACCCCTCAATTTGTAGTTATGCCCTCTCGTACAAGCTGACGTCATCATCCTAGGAAAAAGTCTTTCTCTGTCCACTCTATCTAATCCTCTGATCATCTTTTATGTCTCTACCAAATCCCCCCTTAGCCGCCTTCCTTCCAATGAGAAAAGACCCAAGTCTCTCAGCCTTTCCTCATAAGACCTTCCCTCCAGACCAGGCAACATCCTGGTAAGTCTCCTCTGCACCTTTTCCAATGTTTCCACATTCTTTCTGAAATGGGGCAACTAGAACTGTACACAATATTCCAAGTGTGGCCGCACCAGCATTTTGTATAGTTGCAGCATGATACTGCGGTTCTGAAACTCAGTCCCTCTACCAATGAAACCTAACACACCATATGCCTTCTTAACAGCACTATCCACCTGGGTTGCAATGTTCAGGGATTTATGCACATGGACTCCTAGATCCCTCTGCACATCCACACTACCAAGAATCTTTCCATTGCCCAACTACTCTGCCATCCTGTTATTCTTCCTGAAGTGCATCACCTCACATTTAGCTGCATTGAACTCCATTTGCCACCTCTCAACCCAATTCTGCAGTTTATCCAAATCCCCCTGCAACCTGTAACATTCTTCCAAACTGTCCAGTACGCCACTGACTTTAGTGTCATCTGCAAATTTACTAATCCATCCACCTATACCTGTGTCTCAGTCAGTTATAAAAATGACAAACAGCAGTGGTCCCAAAACATCCTTGTGGAACACCACTAGTAACTGGACTCCAGACTGAATATTTACCATCAACCACCACTCGCTGCCTTCTTCCAGTTTCTAATCGAAACTGCTAAATCACCCTCAATTCCATGCCTCTGTACTTTCTCCATCAGCATCCCATGTGGAACCTTATCAAAGGCTTTACTGAAGTCCAAGTATACCACGTCAACTGCCCTACCCTCATCCAAATGCTTGGTCACCTTCTTAAAAAAAAAACTCAATGAGGTTTGTGAGACACGACCTGCCTTTGACGAAATCATGTTGACAATCTGAAATCAAATCGTTGCTTGCCAGATGATTATAAATCTTATCTCTTATAATCCTTTCTAAAATCTTTCCTACAATAGAAGTAAGGTTCACTGATCTATAATTACCAGGGTCATCTTACCTGCTGCCCTTCCTGAATAAGGGCACAACATTTGCAATCCTCCAGTCCTCAGGTTCTAAACCCGTAGACAATGATGACTCAAATATCAAAGCCAAAGGCTCTGCTATTTCCTCCCCAGCTTCCCAGAGAATCCTCGGATAAATCCCATCCAGCCCAGGGGACTTGTCTACTTTCACTCCTTCTTGAATTGATAACACCTGTGTGTAACTAGCCTCGATCCTTTCGAGTCTAATATCTTGTACCTCGTTCTTTTCCTGAGTGAACACCGATGAGAAATGTTCATTTAGCACCTCTCCGATCTCTACAGGGTCCACACTCTACTTCCCACTTCTGTCTTTGACTGGCCCTATTCCTACCCTAATCATCCTTTTATTCCTCACATACCTATAGAAAGCTTTCGGGTTCTCCTTTTATTCTATTTGCTGAAGACTGTTTGTGTCCTCTATTTGCACTTAACTCTCTCTTTAAGTACTTCCTCGGTGATCTGTAATTCTACATTGCCTCATCTGTACCATCTTGCCTCATCAACACACAAGCCTCATGGAACAGCATCATTAGACACAGAACTTATATCGAAAGATCAGTGTCATGCAACTGATAGAATATATTGAACAAACTTAGATAGTCTTCATCTCTTAGAATGGGTGTGGGCTTTGGTTCATTAATATGTAACAATGTTCTTGAGATGACATAAGATTTTATAAAAAAAAAACTCCGCTCAGACAATGCATTAAAGGTGTGAGATTTGAGTCTGTCAGTATTCCAACCTTGAATCAGACCGGTTCTGTTTCCAAAGTCGGAATTTGTAAAATATTAGATGCATTGACTGCCTGCAGATTGTGTGCTTTTTGAACAAAATTGAATGTATCTGCAAATATAATTCTGCCAATACAATTTCACCCCAAAGAGTAGTGTGTGTGTGTGTATCTGCATGTGAGTTTGTGCATGAGAATGCGCAGAAGTGTGTGTGTGCATGCTTGGGAAAGTGAGAGTGATGGAGTATGAGGCTGCGAGTGAGAGAGAGCATTGAGGAGTGTGTGTGTGTGTCTGTCTGTGTGTGTGTGAGAGAGAGAGAGGCTGAATAAAAGCAAGGGGTTGTACAGTTAATGGACGAGCCATGAGTCGTGTTATAGAACAGACAGATGGGCGGTGTGTTCAGGTACATAATTCTTTGGAAGTTGTGTCACTGGTAGACAAGGTGGTTAAGGCGGCATTTCGCAACATTGCCTTCATTGTTCACACCACTGAGGAGAGGGGTTGGGACATCACGTTGAGGTTGTACAGGATGTTGGTGAGGCCACTTTCAGAGTACTGAGTACAGTTCTAGTGGCCCTGTATGAGGAAGAATACTATGAGAGTTTAATAAAGATTTACCAGGATGTTGTAAGCACTGGAGGGTTTGAGTTATAAGGAGAGGCTGGGACCTTATTCATTGGAGCACGGGAGGTTGGGGGGTGACCTCAGTGAGATTGATAAAATCATGAGGAGTGGAGGTAAGGTGAGTAGAAAATGGCTCTTGCTTAGCGTAGGGGAACTCAAAACTAGGAGGGCATTATTTTTTAAATGTAAGGAGAGAGATTTAAAAGGAAGCAGAGGGGCAACATTTTGAAAAAGGGTGATTTGCATGTGGAATGAACTTACTGAGGATGTGGTAGATGCAGGTATAGTGACAACATTGAAACAGCATTTGGATGGGTAGATGAATAGAAAGGTTTAAAGGGATATGAGCCAAATGCAGGCAAGTGGGACTGGTTTAGTTTGGAATCCTGGTCGGCATGGACGAATTGGACCGAAGTGTCTGTTTCTGTGCTGTATACCTCTATTGAAACCAGTAGAATTCTGAAAGGGGCTGAACAAGATAGTTGCAGATAAAATGCCCCTTTGTGGGGAGGGTCTCGAAATCCGACAATGTGGAAGCAGGCCATTCAGCCCATCTATTTCACTCTGGCCCTCTGAACAGTATCCCATCCATACCCAACCCCTTACTCCGTATTTCCCATGGCCAATCCACCCTAACCTGTACATCCTTGGTCACTATGGGTAACTTAGCACGGCCAATCCTCCCTAACCGACACTCTAATCTATAAATTACCTTCTCAAGAATGTAATTTAAGTGCAGAGCTTTTCTAAGAAAAATGTCAGTCTGACTCAACATTGGGACACAGACAGAATTCACAACTATTGTCTCTACTTATAAAAAGGGCAACGTCTCTTCGAAATGTAGATTCATTTAGATATAACTGCGTCACTTTACATATTAAGATATCCCTTTGAATGTGCCACATCCCTTTGAAATGTAATCTCGTCCATTTACATCTCTGTATTTGCGGAAATACCCGTTAAAATGTCCATGTCCCTTTAAAATGCAGATTGCTCCCTTTAGATATGAGGCCGTTCCGTTAGATGTCGGAATATCTGTTTAAATGGAGCCGTGAGCTTTCCCAATGTAGACAGGGCTCCTCGAAACGTGGCAGTGTCCCCCCTGCAGCTGCAGAGCGAGACAGGAGAGTTTGTTTTTGTGAATGAGCAGTTGTAGCGCGAGGTGGCTGTTGCTTGGTGACGGTGAGGCTCCCCCGGCCCCGCCCATCCCCCGTGCAGACGTCACGCGGGGGTGAAGGCGGTTGGGAGGAGAAGTCGCTCGAGCGGGGAAGCGGCGGCCGTTAGGAAAATGGCGCCGTGCGGCCCGGGGCAGACCCCCGTCACTGGTCACCGCCGCCTTCCTGGTGCAGCTGCTGTGTCACGGCCACACCGGCCGGCTGTACAGCAGGCAGGAGCCGGTGACCATTCTGGAGGCGGATGGGGTTAAGGGCCTGTTTGGGAACTGGTCGGCCGCCTGGGTGGTGGAGTTCTACTGGTCGTGGGGCGGCCCCTGTGTCAACTATGGGGCCACCTGGAAGGTACTGGGCCCGGGAGGTGAAAGGTGAGGCAGGTTGTTGGGGGGACGGAGGGGAAGGAATGTGGGGCCTGTCCTGTCATAGTCACATTTTACACTCACTTTCCATCTGCTTTTACTGGCGCTTGTGCTGTTTACCCCTCACTGTTTTTTAATCCTTGTGCTGTTTACCCTTTGCTGTTACTTGTGCAATTGTTGAGGGTAGTGTGTAAATACTAGTGAAGGATACTATGCACCAGCATGTATATGTTCCTCAGTCATTGAAGGGGCAGGACCTGTTGAGAATGGTTAGTAAAGTATGTGGTGCACTAAGCCTTGTTAACATGGAGATAGTTTGGTATTTGGAAAAATATACTTTTTTATTATTTAGAATCATAAAGATGTACAGCACATGAACACACCCATTTGGTCCAACCTGTCCATGCCAACCAGATATCCTAAATTAATCTAGTCCCATTTGTCAGCACTTGGTTCATATACCCATCCAGATGCCTTTTAAATGCTGTAATTATACGGCCTCCATTACTTCCTCTCGCAGCTCATTCCATACATGCACCATCCTCTGCATGGAAAAGTTGCCCCTTAGGTACCTTTAATATCTTTCTGCTCTCACCCTAAACCTATGCCCTGTAGTTGTGAACCTCACCCCTACTCTGGGGAAAAGACACTAAAAAAAATGTTGAGCAGCCAGACAAAAGCGATAAAATGTTGAGCCACATGGGGAAAAAGAACTGTGGCTCTACCCTTTATTTCTCCTCTTGGCATTTGAACATTTAACATCTGTCAATAACACCAGCATCGCCACAGAGCACATTGTGTCTGCTCCTCGGTGTGAACAACAGCGCACCTGCTCGCTGGTGTCACCAGTACATTGTCCATGCTCCTCGCTGTCGGCAGAAAAGGAGACATCGCTTATCTCTGTTCCTAAAGGTCTTCCCTTTATTCTTAAAGCTGTGTCCTCTGGTCCTAGTCTCTCCTACCAATGGAAACATCTTCCCAATGTCATTGCACTGTGGGGATGAAGCCCTAGCCTGTCCAGTAATTTCTGGTGGGTGAGACGAGGCCTCAAGGTTAGAGGGAGTAGCTTTCAGAGATGAGGAGGAACTGCTTTTCCCAGAGGGTCGTGAATCTATGGAATAGTCTAGATTAGAGTGGTGCTGGAAAAGCACAGCAGGTCAGGCAGCATCCGGAGAGCAGGAAAATCGATGTTTCGGGCAAAAGCCCTTCATCAAAATTTAGGGAATACTCTGGCTAAGGAAGCAATAGAGGCAGCTTCATTAAGTATATTCAAGATACAGTTGGGTGGGATTTGGCCTGGTTGGGGAATTAAGGGGTTCCTTGTGACAGTGCAGGGAGGAGAAGATGAAACGATGGATAGATCAGCCATGATCTTAATGAATGACGGAGCAGGCTCACTTGTAGCAACTGGAGTGAATCCAGCGAGGGAGCAGACTTTGGGACCTCAGGTATGTGTCTTGGTTACCTGGGTGAGGAGAGACAGAAGTTCAGGTTGGGACTTTTTTCCATAGCTTGCCAGAGTCTGAGGAGTGACCTTATACACTTTTATATCATCATGAGGGGCATGGATAGGGTAAATAAACATGGTATTTTCCTTTGGATGGGGCAGTCCAGAAGTAGAGGGTAATAAGCTTAGGATCGAGCGTGTGGTGCAGCAGCAAGTCAGGCAGCATCCGAGGAGCAGGAAAATTGATGTTTCAGGGAAACTCCCTTCAGGGAAGTGTGTGTGTGTGTTTATGCGCTGTGAGTGTGTTTTTGCATGTGTGCCTGCTTGATAAAGTGTGATTGTGATGGAGTATGAGTCTGCGAGAGGGTGAGAGTTTTGAGGGGGTGGTGTATGTGTATGTCTGAGAGAGAGCATGTGTGTATGAGAGAGGTACGGATATAAGTGAGGGGTTGCATTTGCTAAAATAAAGGAGGGCAAGAGTTGAACAGGTAATGGTAGGGCCCTGGGTCATGTTGTAGAACAGAGACATGGAGGTGTTCAGGTTCATTGTTCTTGAAAGTTACATCACTGGTGGGGTGGGGGGGGGGGAAGAAAGTGTTCAGCACACTTGCCTTCATGGTTCACATGCTGAGTTCAGGAGTTGGGACATCATGTTGGAGATGCACACAGAAAGTACGTTACTCAGAGGGTGATAGGTGCCTGTAACGCATTGCCAGCAGAGGTAGGGACGGTAGATTCATTCAAGGTGCATCCGAGCAGTAGGACAGTCGAAGTTTCGGGCACAAGCCCTTCATCAGGAATGATGCGTGGATGTTCAGAGGGGCATCAGCGTCCTTCTGTGCCAGTTGTCAGACAGGTGCAGCAGGCAATGAGCAAGGCAAGTGGTGTGTTAGCAAGAGGAATGGAGTTCAGAGATGGGAATGTCATCCTGCAGTTAGGGGGTCATTTGAATAAATTCAAGGTTGAGTTAATCTGATTTTTGAACAAGAAAGAAGTGGATGTTTATTGCGGAAGGCAAGAAAATGGTTTTAAGCCCAGTTTAGAACAGTTCCAGAGTCAGACAACACAGAAACAGACCCTTCAGTCCAACTAAACCATGCTGACTGTGTTCACAAACTAAACTAGTCCCACCTGTGTGTATTTGGCCCATATCCCTCTGAACCTTTCCTATTCACGTACTTATCCAAATGTCTTTTAAACCTTGTTACTGTACCTACATCCACCACCGTGTCTGGACATTGATTCCACACACAAACTACTCTCAAAAAAAAGGCGCTACTCCAGTCTTTTGAAAATCTTTCTTCACTCACCTTCCTCATTTGCTCCCTAATCTTGAAACCCCCATCCTAGGGAAAGGACACCTGCGGTTCACCTCATCTACCCTCCATGATTTTATGAGCCTCCTTTTAAGGTCACATCTCAACCTCATGTGTTCCAGTGAAAAAAGTCCCAGCCTATCCACCCAGCTGTAGGTATATTCATATCCAGTTATGAATTGTTCAATGCTGGTGCTGACTCGAAAGACCGAATGGCCTAGTCTTGCTCCCAACTCTCTCACTCTGTGTCCAGGACAGCAAGAGGCCCTAAGTCAGAGGAGCAGAAATTAGGCCATTCAGTCCATCAGGTCTAATCACCCCATTCAATCGTGGCTGCTAGGTTTCTCAACCCCATTCTCCTTTAACCCTTGATCCCCTTGATACTCAAGAACCTATCTGTCTCAGTTTTAAATATCCCCAGTGACCTGGCCTCCACAGCCTTCTCTGAAAATAGATTCCACAGATTCACCGCTCTCTGGCTGAAGAAGTTTCTCCTTTCTAAAAGGACTTCCCTTTACTCGAAGCGCTGCCCTCTGGTCTGAGTCTGTCCTACCAATGGAAACATCTTCGCAACATCCACTCTGTCTGGGCTGTTCAGGATTATGTATGTTTCAATTAGACCCTCTTCCCCCCCGAGTGTGGGTCTTTTAATCAGCATGAACCAGACCATTCAGGATGAGGTACAGCAGGGATTGGGGTCAGCAAAATGAGAATGGAGGGAGAGTGTGTGGGATGGAGATTTTCAGCTTGGGAATGAGAGAGAAAAGAGGGTTTGCTATAAATTAGAATTGATCGGATGGGCCAAAGTGTGGTGGATGGAATTAAATTTTGAGAAATTCGAGTTGTTGCATTTTGGTCAAGCAATTCAGGCAGGACTGACAGAGTTAAGGGGAGTGTTGCAGAACAAAGAGACCTTGGAGTGCAGGTTCCATAGTTCCTTGAAAGTGGAGTCTCAGGTAGACAGGATAATGAATGAGGCATTTGGTAGGATGGCCTTTATTGGTCAGAGCATCGAGTAGATGAGTTGGGAGGTCATGTTGTGGCTGTCCAGGATGTTGGTTAAGCCAATTTTGGAATACTGCGTTCAGTTCTGGTCTCCCTACTGTAGGAAAGATGTTATGAAACTTTGAAAGGGGTCAGAAAAGATTTGAGCTGTAGGGAGAGGCTGAATAGGCCAGGGATATTTTACATGGAGCATCAGAGGCTGAGGGGTAAACTTATAGACCTTTGTAATGGGCATGGATAGGGGGGGGGGAACCTAAGGTCTTTTCCCCAGGGTAGGGGAGTCCAAGAAATCTAGAAGGCATATGTTTGAGGTGAGAGCATAATGATTTAACAGGGGTCTGAGGGGCAATCTTTTCACATAGAGGGTGGTGCATGTATGGCACGAACTGCCAGAGGAAGTGGTGGAGACTGGCACAATTACAACATGTAAAAGGCATGTGGATGTCGGTCTGTTCTCAGCTCTGCTGGATTTCTGTTGAAGCTTTGACCCCCCCCCCCCCACCTGCCACAACTGTCTTTACACCTTCTGGGACAATAAAACATTCAGTCAATCAAGTCCCAATGCACAATCTCCCAGCCTGTGAACCATCCAGGCACAGTGTAGTCACAGCAGGGAATCAAACAAGAAAAATGAAACAACATTAGAAATAAATAGGTGCTCGCGTTTAATGTTTATTCATTAGGAAGTAAACCAGAAATAAGGCTCTATTTGTATTTGCAGAATGATATTTGCAGATACATTCTATTTTGCTAAAAAAATACACAATCAGTAAGCAGTCAATCCATGTAATTTACAAAATATTACACTTTGGAAATAGAACCAGTCTGACTCAAGACTGGGACACAGACAGACTCTGACCTCACACCTTTAATGCATTATGTGAACTGAGATGTCACATTTTGCTATAAAACCTCGAGTTATCTTGATAAGGTGCCTTGCAAGAAGGTCTGGGATTTACATGTGAATGATAGCTGCAATCCAGTCTAAAAGATGAAAGACTTGACAGTCCAGGTTTGTTCAATATATCATTTCGGTGGCAGAACGCGATAATGTTTTTCTATAAGTTATGTCTTAAGATCTTATTCTCCACAACCACCTGAAGGATCAGCGCTCTGAAAGCGAGTCATTCCAAATAAACCTGTTGAACACTCACCTGGTGGTGTGATTTTTAACTTTGTCCCGGTTAGGATGGATTGACCATGCCCAGAGATGTGCAGGTTAGGTGCATTAATCAGGGAGTAAAAGTTGAGCAATAGGGGGTAGGGGAATAGGTGTGGGTCTGTTACCCTTTAGAGGGTCGGTATGGATTTGTGGGGCTGAGTGGCCTGCTTTCACACTCTGGGGATTCTCTGAAGGGAAGGGATTGGCACAAACTCATTATTTTTTTTTGCTTCCCAAAATCAGACCTCCTCACCTCTCAGCAGTATCCCAATGTTGTGAAAGATATTAACTTTCAGGTGGAGTTATCCAAAATTCAGAGAGATGTCAGTCTTGACGTTTTTGCTTTTCTGCCCCTGGAAGATCCTGAATCAGCACCTTCAGGGGAATTAGTTAGATCAGAGTGAGAACAGAGGGAGAGAGAGAGTGGGATGGTGCTTTCAATTTTGTGAAATAACAAAAGAAAAGAACTTTCCGCAGAAAGTAGAATTGCTTGTTCAGAATTTCTACCCTGCACTGACAGTGATGACTTTTGTAATCTCTTTTTACATTTCAGGATCTGAAGATGGAAGTTTCAAAATCAACAGATGAAGGCCTAATGCCCAAAACGTTGACTCTCCTGCTTCTTGGATGCTGCCTGACCTGCTGTGCTTTTCCAGCGCCGCACTTTCTGACTCTGACTCTCCAGCGTCTGCAGTCCTTACTTTGACGTCCATGTCTGACAGTCATTCAATCCAATCCATCGGGACCGCAACAGTTTGCAACTATGATTCTGTGAGGAGCAAAGCTGTTTGGGTACGTTTTCAGCATCAGTGGGACTGGATGAGAGACCCTACCGTTACAGTGCACTGAGTGAGGAGCGTGCAACAGCTCTACGGTTTGGAAAGAGGAATTCACGGTGGAGAGAAGCTCCACATGCGTTTGTGCGGCTGAAGCTTCGGCCATGGAGAAACCCGAGGAATCCCGCCCCGTGGAGAAACCATGGAAGTGTGGCAACTGTGGGAAAGGCTTGTTTCCCGTCTGCCCTGGAGACTCATTGGCGCAGTCACACTGGGGAGAGGCCGTTCCCCTGCCCTGACTGCAGGAAGGACTTAAGCGATTCCTCCAACCTCCAGACCCACCAGTGGATCCACATGGGGGAGAGGCCCTTAAGCTGCCCCGAGTGCGGGAAGGCCTTTACCCAGGCCGCCTCCTTGCTGACCTACCAGCGGGATCACGTGGCATTGCAGGAGGATTGAAAGAAGGACGGCCGAGTGCCTTTACCAACTGGACTATCAACCCAGTTCCAGTGGCTCCTGAGTTCGATTCCCACAACAGATGGCGGAATTGGAATTTGGTCAGAAATCTGGAGTTCAGAATCTAACGGTGAAACTATTGTCGGTGGGGTGGAGGTGGAAAAAAACCCCCTTCTGATTCACTCAGTTCTTTTTTAGGGAAGACTTGAGCAGTTATTAGAGCAGTCGTCCCAGCTGCATCCTTTACCCGCTCTGGCCTACACGTGACTCCAGACCCACAATAGTCTGGTTGACTCTATGCTGCTCATCCAACTTACTTGGATACAGGTTGAAATTGCTGAGTGAGGCAATACTTCCTCCAGATTATGGCTACACCAAGGATCCAATTACAAAGGGACAACTCAGTGGTGACCAATAATGAAGAAAGTGAGGAGTTGCACTTTGACCTTGAGCTGTTTTTAAAAAATTGCTACTTTTTCTACACCTTTCTGCTGGGAGATTCTGAAGCTGTAACAAAGTTGGGTCACAATAAAGATTACCTGATCTTCACACTGAGCTCATACTCTCAATGAGAGCTTTAAACTGCAACAGGTTTTTGGTTTAAAACTGCTGATTTCTTACAGGAGAAAGTTAGAACTGCAGATGCTGGAGATCAGGGTCAAGATTAGAGTGGTGCTGGCAAAGTACTGCAGGTCAGGCAGTGTCCGAGGAGCAGGAAAATCGACATTTCGGGTTTGCTCCAGACTCCACCCTCCTTACTGTGTCAACCATCTGTGAGTAAGGTACTCTCTTCACAACTCCTTTTCCATTTTTTTCATTCTGGGCTTCAATTTATGACTTGCAGCAACTGAAAGGAAAGAGAATGAATCCATGGAATGGACAGAATTGGGAAAAGTTTGTTTATAACAGAGTGTTTCATGTATTGAGTGAATGTAAAGAGGAAGTGGTGGATACATGTTCAGATGCAACGTTTAAAAGACATGTGGATAAGTACATGAATAGGGAAGGTGTGGAGGTATATGGGCCAAACACTGGCAAGTGGCACTAGTTTAGTTTGAGAACATAGTCAGCATGGAATAGTTGGACTGAAGGATCTGTTTCTGTGCTGTCTGACTGTAACTGTTCTTTCGTGGTCTTAAAACCATTTTCTTGCCTTCCACTTTAAAAATGTCTACTCTTCCTGTATCCAAAACATAAACCACAAAAAAATACACCTCATCCACACAACATAAAAATCCACACTTTGTTGTTCAAAAATCAGATGAACTCAGCCTTGAATAAATTCAATGACTCCCTAACTGCAGGAAGACATCCCCACTTCTAATCTCAGTTCAGCCTGCTAATATACCACTTGCCTTGCTGCACCTGTCTGACAACTGGCATTGACTGATGTAGAAGGATGCCTGTAATCAAAGCACTGATCACAGGGTGGTCTGGTTTCAGGACCTGATTTCTCTATCCTCTGTTGATCTCCCTGTTCCCACAGACTAAGATGTCGGTCTGTTCTCAGCTCTGCTGGATTTCTGCTAAAGCTTTGACCCCGCCTTTTATAACTTCTGGAACGATAAAATATTCAATCAAGACCCAAGCCACAATCTCCCAGCCTGTCAACTATCCTAATACAAGGTGTAGTCATAGCAGGGAATCAAACAAGAACAATGAAACAAAATCGTAAATAAATAGGTACACGTGCTTAATGTTTGTTCATGAGGAAGTAAACCAGAAATAGGGGTCTCCCAGGAATCTTCCAGTGCCCTACTTGAGGAATTCTGTCACCCTTACACCTATGAAGATCCAGCTATGAATTACAACAACATTTACACCAACAGAAATAAAGCAACGGTTATCAAATAGAGATAAACAGCACGGAAATAGACTGTTTCTCTATCTCATGCACACACGAGATAGATCATCCATGGGGGTGGGTTTGTATTTGCAGCATGATGTTTGCAAATACATTCTACTTTGCAAGGTTTGTAGCTCAGGTTGAAGATTAGGGTGTAGGTTTGATATCCAGACGTTTCATTACCTGGCTTGGGAACATCATCAGTGGCGACCTCCAAATGAAGCGAAGCTGTTGTCTCCTGCTTTCGATTTATATGTTTGGCCTGGATAGGGTTCCTGGGGTTTGTGGTGATGTCATTTCCTGTTCATTTTCTGAGGGGTTGATAGATGGTATCTAGATCTATGTGTTTGTTTATGGTGTTGTGATTGGAGTGCCAGGCCTCTAGGAATTCTCTGGCATGTCTTTGCTTAGCCTGTCCCAGGATAGATGTTGTCCCAGGATAGATGCTGTCCCAGTCAAAGTGGTGTTTTCTTTCATCCGTATGTTGGGCTACGAGGGATAGAAGGTCGTGTCTTTTTGTGGCTAGCTGGTGTTCGTGTATCCTGGTGGCTAACTTTCTTCCTGTTTGTCCTACGTAGTGTTTGTGGCAGTCCTTGCAAACCCCCGGAGTATGGGTCTGGGTGATATACGCGTCGGCAGGTCGGTGTGGACTTGTTGGGCCGAAGGGCCTGTTTCCACACTAAGTAATCTAATCTAATCTAAAAAGATTTACAAGGATGTCGCCAAGACTGGAGGATTTGAGCTATAGGGAGAGACAGAACAGGCTGGGGCTATTTTCCCTGGAGCGTCAGAGGCTGAGGGGTGACCTTATAGAGGTTTATAAAATCATGAGGGGCATGGATAGGATAGATAGACAAAGTCTTTTCTATGGGATGGGAGAGTCCAGAAATACAGGGCATAGGTTTAGGGTGAGAGGGGAAAGATATGAAAGAGACCTAAGGGGCAACCTTCTCATTTAGAGGGTGGTACGTGTATGGAATGAGCTGCCAGAGGAAGTGGTGGAGGCTGATACAATTGCAACATTTAAAAGGCAACTGGGGGAAATATGGGCCCCGTGCTGGCAGGTGGGACTAGATTGGGTTGGGATATCTGGTTGGCATATACGAGTTGTCCAGGTTCAGGTGGATTGACAGTACTGAAATACCCATAGTGCCCAGGGATGTGCAGGTTAGGTGCATTAGTCAGGGGTAAATGTTGAGCAATAGGGGTAGGGGAATTGCATGGTGGGTTACCCTTTGGAGGATCGGTGTGTAGTCTTTGGGTCGAGTGGCCAGCTTCCACACTGTGGGGAGTCTCTGAAGGGGAAGGGATTTTTGTAAACTGTGCAAGGCAACGCAGGCGTAGTGCGGGGGCCTGCTGTTGGCCTTGCCCTGCCCCTTGCACCTCCCCCTGTTGTTGAGCTGTCTAAAACACAGCTACTCTTTCTCTGCCCTTTTGCTGGGGGCATCTGCAGCTGTAACAATGTTGGGCCACAATAAAGGTAACCAGAACGTACTGCTGGGCTCAGGCTCTCATTGAAAGCTCCAAGCGGTTTTTGTTTTAAAGCTGCTCATTTCTTGCAGCCTCCTGCACTAAGTTTCCAAAGTCGTGTATCAGATGGAGCAGTGAATGAGTAGCTGGTTTCGTTAGAAATTATACACTTTTCAGGCGTGCAGGCACTGCATCATTTCATCGGCAGTTTACTGGCAGCACTGGGAGGTATGGGCTGTGTTCATTAGAAAGGAGGTGGAGGTGCTGCTGTTGGACTAGGTGGGACAAGGTTGAAAAATCACAACAGTGGGTTATAGTCCAACAGATTTATTTGGAAGCACTAGCTTTCGATGCGCTGCTCCTTCATCGGGTAGCTGTGGAGCAGGATCATAAGACGCAGAGTTAAGAGCAAAAGGTCCCAGTGGCATGCAACTGATATGATATATTGACAAATGTAGATTGATGTTAAACATTCAGCACACTTACCTTAATTGTTCACACCATTGAATAAAGGAGTTGGGACATCATGTTGAAGGTGTACAGGATGTTGGTGAAGTCACTTGTAGAGTACTGAGAAGGCTTGTGGTGGCCCTGTAATAGGAAGAATACTATTACAGAGGGTTCAGTAAAGATTTACCAGGATGTTGCCAGGACTGGAGGGTTTGAGTTATAAGGAGAAGCTGAGACTGTCTTCACTGGAGCACAGGAGGTTGAGGGGTGACCTCATTGAGATTGATATGATCATGAGGGTTCTAAGTAACATGAACATCAAATAGCGAGGAGCCTGCACGGTTATGTCAAGTGAGTGGGGGAGAAATTGTGGCATTTGGACACTTTAAATCCATCAAAAACAGCATCTCCATAGAGCATACTGTGCATGTCAGGTGAGGTGCCAGAAGACTGGAGGTTGGCTAACGTGGTGCCACTGTTTAAGAAGGGCGGTAAGGACAAGCCAGGGAACTATAGATCAGTGTGCCTGACATCAGTGGTGGGCACATTGTTGGAGGGAATCCTGAGGGACAGGATTCTACCTTCATCTAGGTGGATGGGCTGGGACTTTTTCACTGGAGCATTGGAAGTGGAGATGTGACCTTATCAACGTTTATAAAATCATGAGGGGAGAGATGAGGTGAACAAAGGGTGTCCTTCCCCTAGGGTTGGGGTTTCAAAATTAGGGAGCAAATTTTGACGGTGACAGGAGAAGGATTTTAAAAAGACTTGAAGGGCACAATTTTTTTTTTACACAGAGTAGTTCACGTGAGGACTAAATGTCTAGAGGATGTGGTGGATGCAGGTACAGTAACGTCATGAATAGGAAAGGTTTGGAGGGATATGGGCCAAAACACTGCCAGGTGGGACTGGTTTAGTTTGAGAACATAGTCAGCATTGACTAGTTGTACTGAAGGGTCTGTTTCTGTGCTGTCTGACTCTGGAACTGTCTTAAAACTGGATACTGGTCTTACAACCATTTTTTTGCCTTCCCCCACAAGCATCCACATAAAAATCACGTGAACTCAGCCTTGAATATATTCTATGACCTCCTAACTGCTGGAAGACATTCCCACTTCTGAACTTAATTCCTCTTGCTAATATGCCACTTGCCTTGCTCATTGCCTGCTGCACCTGTCTGACAACTGGCACAGAAGGACGCTGATGCCCCTCTGAACATCCACGCATCATTCCTGAGGAAGAGCTTGTGCCTCAAACTACGACTGTCCTACTGCTTGACCCACTGTGCTTTGCCAGTTATGGTCTTCTCTACGTCAGGAAGACCGAGCGTAAACTTGGGGAATGGTTTGCCGAGCATCACAGCCAGGTCCACAGAGGCTGAGCGGACTTGCCAGTCTCCACCCATTTTAATGCCCCTTCCTACTCCCCTTCTGACAAATTGGAGGAACAAAACCTCATCTTGTCTGAGCAGTCCACAGCCCGGAGGACTCGAGACTGAGTTCTCCAATTTCAAATAATCTCCCATCCCATCCCCCAACCCACTTCCAAGCCCTTTCCACTCTTCCCTGCCAACTAGATTCCTTCCTCCCATTCACCAACCAGGTTATGGGGATAATGCAGGAACAGGATACTGATTGAGGATGATCAGCCACGATCATAATGAATGGTGGTGCTGGCTCAAAGGGCAGAAGAGCTGACTCCTGTCCCTATTGTCTATTGTACCTTCTACCTGTCTCCACCTATCCTCACTTCATCACCCTGCCCCCAGCACACCCTTGTTCCACAGCTCTCCCTATACCCACCCCCAATCCTGAACAAGGATTCCACCAGATACCTCAACTCTTCCACCTCCTGATACTGCCTGGCTTGCTGCATTCTTCCAGTCTCCTGCCTGTCTATTTTGTCAATTGAGACAAAGGCTTGGACTAATTTTTCCAGAGTCTGTCCCCTCACTGGATTCACTCCCATTCCTTTCAGTTGCTCCAAGTCAACAATTGAACCCCAGAATGAAACGTAAATGGAAAAGGGGGTGAGAAAAGAGAATGCTGTACTCACAGATGTTGGACAGAGGAAGGAAGCTGCAGTCTGAGTGAAGCTCAATCTTCATTGAGAGAGAGGAGGGGCAGGAACTTCAGAACCTCATGGCCCAACTTCCGCGTTCACCAATAGGGGAGCTCCGAATGGCAGGAGGACAAGTCTCCTTCCGGTCCTCCAGTGATCCTTTTTGTCCATCAAAAGTAGGTTTCGGCCCTTTTCTGCTGACAGCGAGGAACACGCCCAATGTTTTGGTGACACTGGCAAACATGTGCCTTGCTTGTTGACACCGAGGAGTGTACACAATATGCTCTGTAGCAATGCTGGTGTTATTGACAGATTTTCAGTTTCCAAATGTCTATTGGAGATCAAAAAGGGCAGAGCGATATTTTTTCCCCTATGTGGCTCGATATTTGATTGAGCAGCCAAACAAATGGAAAAGCAATGTTTTTAAGTCTTTTCCTCTGTGTTGGGGTGACCTTCACAACTCGAGGACATAGGTTTGGGGTGAGGCCACAAAGATATAAAAGATACCTGAAGGGCAATGTTTCCATGCAGAGGGTGGTGTGTGTATGGAATGAGCTGCCAGAGGAAGTGGTGGAGGCCGATATAATTACAGCCTTTAAAAAGTATCTGGATGGGTATATGAATAGGAATGGTGTAGAGGGATATAGTGCTGGCAATGGGGACTAGATTAATGTAGGATATCTGGTTGGCGTGGACAGGTTGGACTGAGGGGATCTGTTTCCGTGCTGAAAATCTCTACGACTCTAAATAATAAAAAGTCAACTTTTCCAATGAACATATCCATGTTAACAAGGCTTAGTGCACAACCTGCTTTACTAACCATTCTCAACAGGTCCTGCCCCTTCAATAACTGAGGAACATATACATGCTGGTGCATAGTATCCTTCACTAGTATTTACACACTACCCTCAGCAATTGCACAAGTAACAGCAAAGGGTAAACAGCACAAGGATTAAAAAACAGTGAGGGGTAAACAGCACAAGCGCCAGTAAAAGCAGATGGAAAGTGAGTGTAAAATGTGACTATGACAGGACAGGCCCCACATTCCTTCCCCTCCGTCCCCCCCACAACCTGCCTCACCTTTCACCTCCCGGGCCCAGTACCTTCCAGGTGGCCCCATAGTTGACGCAGGGGCCGCCCCACGACCAGTAGAACTCCACCACCCAGGCGGCCGACCAGTTCCCAAACAGGCCCTTAACCCCATCCGCCTCCAGAATGGTCACCGGCTCCTGCCTGCTGTGCAGCCGGCCGGTGTGGCCGTGACACAGCAGCTGCGCCAGGAAGGCGGCGGTGACCAGTGACGGGGGTCTGCCCCGGCCGCACGGCGCCATTTTCCTAACGGCCGCCGCTTCCCCGCTCGAGCGACTTCTCCTCCCAACCGCCTTCACCCCCGCGTGACGTCTGCACGGGGGGATGGGCGGGGCCGGGGAGCCTCACCGTCACCAAGCAACAGCCACCTCGCGCTACAACTGCTCATTCACAAAAACAAACTCTCCTGTCTCGCTCTGCAGCTGCAGGGGGGACACTGCCACGTTTCGAGGAGCCCTGTCTACATTGGGAAAGCTCACGGCTCCATTTAAACAGATATTCCGACATCTAATACAACTATGTTAACTTTCAACTACTTTCAGGGAACATGTATTTTGCTCTGAGTAAGTCTATTGAGTTTAACTGCAGCATGGCTGTAGTTTTAAACTTGTTTGCTTTCCTGAACAGCTAGGTTTAAATGTTTTATTCGTTAGAGAACCAAAATTAGTGATAGTTCACATATCCACCCTGAAATGGGGTGGGTAACTGGATTGAGTGGGTAGGCGCCATACTAAGTTTAACTTTGGGGACAGCCTTTGAGCTGCATATGAATAAACTGCTTAAATGTTGCACTTATCGACTGCTAAATATCTGCTCTTGTTATCTTAACACTTAGCCTTCTGATTGGACATTGCAAAGGTTCACCTCCCGCCCACACCCCGCCAGCACCCTTCCCAAGGGTCAGACCCTCCCTCTCTCCAGGCACACAGTCTGAATAATTGACGAAGCAAAATTCACTGTCAAATCCCATCAACATGGAAGATCCCAGCCCACCCTACCTCCCACTCTGTACCCAACCCATCCAAAAACCACAAAACATCATCTCATCTTTAAAAAAACAAAAGAAAAACTGGACCGCATCAAAACGTTCAACAACGGTCAACGCTATGACTGTTACACAACACTGTACGGAGCTACATTTCAACTCGAGTTCGTTTGCACTCCCTCATGAGAGTTCACATTAAAAGCTCATTGTACCAAATCAACGGCATGCCACAGCTCTCTGGAATTCAGCGGAATTCTTCCTGGTATCCCTCATGTTTTCTGTTTTTTTTTGAGAAAGGAGACCCTCCCGTGAGCTTCGCCTTCAGATCTCCTTGGCTCCGCCCAAGTTTCGGCTGATCAGTTCAAGCACAGGGTCGCAGCCTTTTCTTGCTAAGCTCAGCTGGCTTAAACGTTAGCAACGCCTCTGGTTCCCGTTGGGATTTACGCTCCCGAGCGCAGACCTGGCCCGCAGCCTCTAGTCCCACACGTCCTGCTGACTGCAAACTGCCCTTCTGTCAGCAAAAATACAAACACGACAGGGACAGTGTTCATTTCGCTATTCTCAATGTCAACTCTGACCCCACGAAAGGTTCTCTTTTCAGGGGCGGGCATGTCAATTGCCGACTTGGGGTTTGGTGAAATGTCTCAACAAGTGGTTCCGTTTGTCTATATTTACAAGAATTCTAACCCCAACTAGACATTTACATGTAAAATCTAAGAATTATGCAACGTGACACATGAAAGCATGATGAGGAGCATCTCCTGTGTCCTCTCTCAGCTCAGAGAAGACTTAAACCCCGCTCCCCACTGTAACATTCCTCCAGGTGACAAAAGGAACTTAACGCAGGCGGATTATAAGGGGTTGCTCAGTGGTCACAGCGCCAAGGGACCCGGGTTCAATTTCAGCCTCGGGGCGACTGTCCGTGTGGAGTTTGCACATTTCCAGCCTGCGCCTGCGAGGGTTTTCTCCGGGTGCTCCGGCTTCCTCCCACAATCCAAAGATGTGTAGGTAAGGGTGAATTGGCTATGCTAAATTACCCATAGTACTGTTAGGACGGAATCTGTTCTTGCATGTTCGTTTTAGGAGGAGAGACAACAGACGCTCAATTGTTTGGCACAAGCAGGCTTTAATGCAGAATCGTAGCTGATACAGTGAATCACCATGCATTCACTGGAGAAGGCGCGTTCTGCCTTCCCCTCCCAAATCTGCTCCTGATATACTCTTTGCTAAGCAGAGCTTCGCGGAGCTACTAAGCATTGCCTTATTAGGACATTTCGCGTTTGCTAGGCGTTTCCTGTTATTGAGCTCATTTGGGCGTTGGCAGCTGAGCTGGCCACGTAAGCAACAGTTTCGATTTCCCAAGCAGCAGCTACAGCTACAGTTTCGATTCCCCAAACAGCAGCTATAGCTCCACCCTCCCTTGACCTATTTTATCCTAACAGTACCCAGGGATGTGTAGGATTGGGTAATTTAGCATGGCCAATCTACCCTAACCTACACATCCCTGGACACTATGGGTAATTTAGCATGGCCAATCCACCCTTAGTGTAGGATTGGCCAGGCTAAATTGTCCTATAGTATCCAGGGATGTGCAGGTTTGGGTGAATTGGTCAGGCTAAATTACCCATAGTGTCCAGGGTTGTGTAGGTGAGGGTGGATTGGCCATGCTAAATTGTCCTATACTATCCAGGGATGTGCAGGTTTGGGTGGACTGGCCGTGCTAAATTACATAGTGTTTGGGGATGTGCAGGTTAGGGGGCATTGGCCATGCTAAATTACCCATAGTGCCCAGGGATGTGTAGGCTAGGTGGGAATTGCAGGGTTACAGGCAGAGGTCTGGGTGAGGTGTGGGTTGGATGGGCTGAAGGGCCTACTCCTACAGTGCAGGGGTTCTAAGCGTGAGATGAGGTGCTTGACGGAAACGATGGGGAAGAGGCAGTGAAAACACAACGAGACCGTTTGAAAGTGGGAGCATGACAGGAGGGGGTGGGTAAATGGGATGTGGTGAGGGAGGGGGCTTAGGAGAGAAAGAGACACAGAAAGAGAGGGTCACACACAGATACAACTGGTGAAAGTGGGGAAGATTGTGATAGGTTCAGATAAGGTGGAGGAAGAAAAGCTGTTCCCTATTCACTGATAGTGACAAGGTCAGGGGCGGCCTGAAGGTCAGGGGTTTGAGCAGGAGAGAGAGGGGGAAAACAGAGGAAAAACAGGTTTACCCAGCAATATGCTGGAATCCGCTGTCACCTCAGAGAGACAGACAGACGCAGAGGCAGATGCAGAGAGAGACACACAGAGAGAGAGAGAGAGACACAGAGAGACAGAGAGCCAGAGACAGAGTCAGAGACGGGGAGGTAATCAGATGAAAGGCCTCCCTGTGCTGTGAGATCCAAAAGGAGCACGCGAGCAGCTGCCCCAGTGTTTCTGGCGGTCTGAGGCATCTCCCCCTCGCCCCCATTACCGGTACCGCTCTCCCGTCCCATTGGCACCTTCCCGGTGAACGGCCCACACTCCCAATGCACTCAAGCTGCCCCTTACCCCCCGGGGGCTGGAAGAGGACGGAACAGCCCGTTCCGGAGCGGGGCTCGGGAACGCTGCCCATGTCTGCGACGTCCTTTCCGAGAAAGGAAACAAAAAGGACAACAGACAGGGGACCACCCGCATCAACGGGAATGACAACATTTCACCCTCAGACAAGGCTTTGTCAAGAGATGTACAGCACGGAAACAGACCCTTCGGTCTAACCCGTCCATACCGACCAAATATCCCAACCCAAACTAGTCCCACCTGCCAGCACCCGGCCCATATCCCTCCAAACCCTTCCTATTCATATACCCATCCAAATGCCTCTTAAATGTTGCAATTGTACCAGCCTCCACCACATCCTCTGGCAGCTCATTCCATACACACACCACCTTCTGTATGAAAACGTTGCCCTGTAGGTCTCTTTTATATCTTCCCCTCTCACCCTAAACCTATGCCCTCTAGTTCTGGATTCCCCAACCCCAGGGAAAAGACTTTGCCTATTTATCCTATCCATGCTGGTCATAATTTTGTAAACCCCTATAAGGTCATCCCTCAGCCTCCGACGCTCCCGGGAAAACAGCCCCAGCCTGTTCAGCCTCTCCCTGTAGCTCAGATCCTCCAACCCTGGCAACATCCTTGTCAATCTTTTCTGAACCATTCCAAGTTTCGCAACAGCGGGGAGACCCAGAAATGGAAAAGACTGAAGGGGGAAGTCAGCGGTAAATCTTTTGAAGAGGTTACAAAGGAGAGACCTCTGTCTGCAGCGGGAATGACCCCCACAGTAGCAGGTCGAGGTAGACGGCATTTAAGGAGAAGCTGGATACAGACGTCAGGGAGAAAGGAACTGAAGGGAATGCTGCTGTAAGGGAAATCAAGTGTGAGCAAGTGAAGGGGAGGTGCGTAGAGGCTCACATGGGTCAGAAATACTGAGAGAGACCAGTTGAGCTGAAGGACCTGACTGGAGACTCAATGGGACAGAGAGTGAAATCTTGGATCCACCTGCAAGAGAAGGAGAAACACGTGATTTACCTCCCAGGATTTCGCAAGTCCCGCAGATTCTGCAGATCACTTTTTTGGTCAGAGCACTGAGTATAGGGGTTGGGGTCTGGACAGGACGTTGGTTATGCCACTTTTGGAATACACAGGAACCTCGATTATCCAAAGGACACATGCAGGGTGTATTTCAGTCGCTTGACGATTAGATCCCTCACAGTGTGGAAACAGGCCCAACCAGTCCACACTGACCCTCCAAAGAGTAACCCACCCAGACCCATTTCCCTCTGACTAATGTACCTAACACGTCGGGCAACTTAGCATAGCCAATTCACCCTGACCTGCACATCTTTGGACTGTGGGACAGAAGCGGAGCACTAGGAGGAAACCCACGCAGACGCGGGGAGAATGTGCAAACTCCACACAGTCTGTCGCCTGAGGCAGGAATGAAACCCGGGTCCCTGGTACTGTGAGGTAGCAGCGCTAACCACTGAGCCACCGTACTGGTTCATCTAATTCTGGATAATCGAAGTTCCTCTGTATTATGTGCACTTCTAGTCTATCGGAAGGATATTGCAAAACTTGAAAGGGTTCAGAAAGATTGACAAGGATGTTGCCAGGGTTGGTGGGTTTGAGCGACAGGGAGAAGCTGAACAGGCTGGGGTTGTCTTCCCTGGAACGTCGGAGGCTGAGGGTTGACTTTAAGAGAGGTTTATAAAATTATGAGGGGCATAGATAGGGATAGACAAAGTCTTTTGCCAGTACTAGAGGGCATAGGTTTAGGGTGAGAGGGGAAAGATTTAAAAAGGGTCCTAAGGGGCAACATTTTTCACACAAAGGGTGGTGTGTGCGCGTGTGGAATGAGCTGTCAGAGGAAGTGGTGGAGGCTGGTACAATTGCAACATTTAAAAGGCAACCACTTGGGTATCTGTGTAAGGAGGGGTTTGGAGGGATAGGGCCAATTGCTGGCAAATGGGACTTGATTAGTTGAGGATATGGAGGAGTTGGAGCGAAGGGTCTGTTTCTTTGTTGTACATCTCTACTTCAGGAGGAAATGCGCAGTCGCAGGCTCGCAGAGCCACTGGCTGCCAAGCAGATGGGAGCACAGCAACTGCAGTGACCCTCCACCCTCCCACCCAGGGTTCAGCCCTGGGCGGTGACTCACAGCAGCTGGCCCCGTCACTTGTGCCCCCGCTGGTACCGCAGCAGGTGCTGGGAGTGAGCGAAGCCCCTCTCGCAGACGGGGCAGGTGAATGGCCACTCCCCGGTGTGGACCCGCTGGTGTGTCCGCAGGTTGGTCAGCCGGGTGAAGCCCTTGCCGCAGACGGATCAGATGAACGAGTGCTCGCCGCTGTGAAGCCGCCGGTGCGACAGCAGGTTGGAGGAGCAGGTGAAGCCCTTGCCGCACTCGGGGCAGGTGAACGGCCTCTCCCCGGTGTGGACCCGCTGGTGTGAGAACAGGCGGGACGAGCGGGTGAAGCCCTTGCCGCAGACCGAGCAGGTGAAGGGCCGCTCCCCGGTGTGGACCTGCTGGTGGGTCAGCAGGTTGGATGACCGGGTGAAGCCCTTGCCGCACACCGAGCAGGTGAAGGGCCGCTCCCCGGTGTGGACCCGCTGGTGGATCTGGAGGCCGGAGGAGTGGGGGAAGCCCTTGCCGCAGACGGAGCAGGTGAAGGGCCGCTCCCCGGTGTGGATCTGCTGGTGCCGCAGCAGGGTGGACGAGTGAGGGAAGCCCTTGCCGCACACCGAGCAGGTGAAGGCCCCCTCGCCGGTGTGGACCTGCTGGTGGGTCAGCAGGGCGGACGACTGGGTGAAGCCCTTGCCGCAGACAGAGCAGCTGAACGGCCTCTCCCCGGTGTGGACCCGCTGGTGGGACAGCAGGGCGGACGAGTGAGGGAAGCCCTTTCCGCAGACGGAGCAGGTGAAGGGCCGCTCCCCGGTGTGGACCCACTGGTGCCGCAGCAGGGTGGACGAGTGAGGGAAGCCCTTGCCGCACACCGAGCAGGTGAAGGCCACCTCGCCGGTGTGGACCCGCTGGTGGGTCAGCAGGTTGGACGACTGGGTGAAGCTCTTGCCGCAGACGGAGCAGGTGAAGGGCCGCTCCCCAGTGTGGATCCGCTGGTGGGTCAGCAGGTTGGACGACTGGGTGAAGCCCTTGCCGCAGACGGAGCAGGTGAAGGGCCGCTCCCCGGTGTGGACCCGCTGGTGGGTCAGCAGGGTGGACGAGTCAGAGAAGCCCTTGCCGCACACCGAGCAGCTGAACGGCCTCTCCCCAGTGTGGACACGGCGGTGGATCTCCAGATCGGATGGGTAGCGGAATCCTTTCCCGCAATCCCCACACTTCCACGGTTTCTCCATGGCGCGCGGAATGCCTCCTGAGACTTCCTTTCCCCACAGTGGGCAAACTGGCTCAGGCACGTGCCCCTGTGGTTCAGGTAAAGACGATACTTTAAGAGCCTACTGAAGCAGACAAAAATGTTCAAAGAATTTCCCCCTTCTGGACTGAAAGAGGGACGTCTCTCCTGTCCCACGAATCAAGGGGCTCTGTCAGACCTTCACATGGTACTCCGTTGGGGAGCTCTACCTGCAAAGCTGCTCTTCTCATATCCTGTGAAAAGGGGATTACAAAAGTCATTGCTGCCTGCACATGACAGGAATTCAGAACAGATCATTCTAGTTTCTGTAGAACTTCCCTAAAACAATCAAGTTACAATATGCAGATGCCAGTGTTGGGCTGGGGTGTACAAAGGTAAAAAAAAAATCACATCACCAGGTTGTAGTCCATTAGATTTGTTTAGAAGTTCGAGCTTTCAGAGCTCTGCACCTTCATCAGGGCGGCACGGTGGCACAGTGGTTAGCACTGCTGCCTCACAGCGCCTGTAGACCCGGGTTCAATTCCCGACTCAGGCGACTGACTGTGTGGAGTTTGCACGTTCTCCCGTGTCTGCGTGGGTTTCCTCCGGGTGCTCCGGTTTCCTCCCACAGTCACAAAGATGTGCGGGTCAGGTGAATTGGCCATGCTAAATTGCCCATAGTGTTAGGTAAGGGGTAAATGTAGGGGTATGGGTGGGTTGCGCTTCGGCGGGTCGGAGTGGACTTGTTGGGCCGAAGGGCCTGTTTCCACACTGTAAGTCTAATCTAATCTAATCTAATCTAATCTAGTAAAACCTCCAGGCGAAAAAGACAGCAGATGCTGGAGATCAGAGTGGTGCTGGAAAAGCACAGCAGGTCAGGCAGCATCCGAGGAGCAGGGAAAAAAAAAGACGTTTCAGGCAAAAGCCCTTCATCAGGAATGAGGACACTTTCCTCATTCCTGAAGAAGGGCTTATGCCCGAAACGTCGAATCTCCTGTTCCTTGGATGCTGCCTGACCTGCTGAGCTTTTCCAGCACCACTCTGATCTCCAGCATCTGCAGACCTCATTTTCTCCTATAACCTAGAGTTGTGTGATTTTTAACTTTAAAAAAAAGTGTTGCAAATCTCCACCCGACATACACACTTTTCTTCAATTCTCACTCTGCTGTTTCTGATATTACCCATCCCCCAGTATTGTCCAGAAAGGGACTTATTACCTAAAAAAGCTGTAAATCTCCATCCCACACACTCTTTAACTCTTGCTGTACCTAATATCCCACCTCCCCCCATGCTCCAGCAGGGTCTGACTGATGCTCATTGACTGAGCCACACTCACCTCTTCCTGGATACATGGACCCTCCAGACCAACACAACATCAGCTCCCCTTAACCGCCCCCCCGCAAGTGCAGGAGCAACCGGTCACGTGAATGGAGGGACCGCCGTCGTCACAAAGGCCGCGCGTTGATTGGACGGAGCGCCCGTCCGTGCGGCGTTCCAGCCTTTCCCAATGGTCCACCACGCCGTGCGTCACGCGGCGGCACTGGTCTTTGTGACGCCCACGTGACCTCTCCCCTCCTCCACACCCCACGCGCCCCTCCCTTCACTCGACACGGGGAGGCCTGACCAATGGGGAGCCGTGGAGGACCGGAAGGAAGGCTGGTCCTCCTACCAATCAGAGCATCCCCTCAATGTTTGAATGCGGAACTTGGATCATGAGCTCCTGCTGCTCTCTCTCTCTCTGAATGAAGATTGAGTGTTACCCCAGACTGCACCAACCTCTGTGAGTACAGCACCCTCTCTTCTCACCCCTCCTATTCCATTTCTTTTCTCATTTTGGGATTAAACTGTTGGTTTGTAGGAAGTGAAGTGAAAGGAGGTGAACTCAGGAAAGGTGCATATGCTGGATGCATTGGTCTGGATCGCTGTCTCTGTCCCTCTGTGTCTGTATCTCTGTGTGTCTCTGTCTCTCTCGTGTCCTTCATCAGGAATTGCGGAGGGGGAGGGGGGTGGAAAGGGTGCTGAGAGATAAATAGGAAGGTGGGAGTGGGGCTGGGGGTAAGGTAGATGCAGGTTGGGTGGGGTTGATGGCGACAGGGTGGAGCAGATTGGTGGGAAGGAAGATGGACAGGTGAGACAGTTCAAGAGTGTGGTGCTGAGTTGAAGGGTGGAGCTGGGGTGGGAGGGGGGAGGGAATGTGAGGAAACTGGTGATATCGATGTTGATGCCATGTGGTTGCAGGGTCCTAGGCCACCTGATACCTGGAGGAAGAATGCCTCTGCATTGGGACCCTCCAACCATACAGGATCAATATTGATTTCACCAGTTTCCTCATTCTCTCTCTCTCTTCCCCCCCCCCCCAGCCCAATCCCAGATACAACCCTCGAACTTGGGACTGCTCTTTTGAACTGTTCCACCTGTCCATCTGCCTTCCCATCTATCTGCTCCACCCTCCTCTCTGACCTGTCACCTTCTTCCCCCGCTTTCATCTACCCATAGCATTCTCAGCTCCCTTCCCCCAGTCCCACCTCCCTCTCATTTATCTCTCAGCCCCTTTGGGCCCACCCCACATTCCTAATCAAGGGGTTATGCCCAAAATGTCAAACCTCCTGCTCCTCAGATGCTGGCTGACCTGCTGTACTCTTGCAGCACCAGACATTTTGGTGCTTATTTGTCTGGATGTTCTGATGTGACCCATTCGCAGATGTGAAGTCACATTCGAGAAAAACTCCTTCATGGAATGTGGGCTTTTTTTTTGGCAAGGCCAACAATGTTTTTGTCCCTAACTGCCCTTCAGACAAGAGGATTGCCAGACTTTAGGGGGCATTTTAAAAGTCAAGCACGTGAGCCATCATATGCAGGCAGCACCAAGTTAATGCTGACGGGTTTCCTTCCCTGAAGAGCGTTATTGAATCAAATGGGTTTTCAGAAAAGTTTCATTCTCTCAATGACTGAGACTAGTTTTCAATTCAGATTTAAAAAAAATACATTTAATTTCCCCAATGTTTGTTTTTACTGGTATTTGAACCCATGAGCCCAGATTATTTGCCTGGGGCCTCTGGATTGCTGGTCCAGTGTTGTTGTTATAACATCACTGACTCGCCTGGACAGCATTGAGAGTCATACAGATGTATAGCACACAAAGAGACCCTATGTGCAACTGGTGCATGCCGAGCACATAGCCAAAATTGATCTAGTCCGATGTGCCAGCACGTCCCTCCAAACCCTTCCCATTCATATTCCCATCCAGATGCCTTTTAAATGTTGCAATTGTCCCAGCCTCCACCACTTCCTCTGGCAGCTCATTCCATACACGCACCACCCTCTGACTGACAAAGATGCCCCTTAGATCCTTTTTATGTCTTTTCCCCTCTCACCTCTAGTTCTGGACTCTCCCACCCCAGGGAAAAGACCTTGTCTATTCACCCTATCCATGCCCCTCATTATTTTATAAACCTCAATAAGGTCAGCCCTCAGCCTCCGATGCTCCAGGGAAAACAGCCCCAGCTTATTTAGCCACTCCCTATAGCTCAAACCCTGGCAACATCTTTGTAAACATTTTCTGAACCCCGTCAAGTTTCGTTTAACTGAACAGTAAAAGTCATACTGGACAGGGATATATCATAGTGTTACTATGCAATATGTATTTATTTACGACTGTATAAATTTGATTTATAATTATTTCTAGTTATATCATAGTGTTGTAGCCATGTTATGTATTCCAAGTTTGGGAGAGGATTTGTAGCTCGGCTGCTCGTTGTTGTGGTTCTGTTTGCCGAGCTGGGAATTTGTGTTGCAGACACTTCGTCCCCTGTCTAGGTGACATCCTCAGTGCTTGGGAGTCTCCTGTGAAACACTTCTGTGTTGTTTCCTCCGGCATTTATAGTGGTTTGTCTCTGCCGCTTCCGGTTGTCAGTTCCAGCTGTCCGCTGCAGTGGCCGGTATATTGGGTCCAAGTCGATGTGTTTATTGATTGAATCTGTGGGTGAGTGCCATGCCTCTAGGAATTCCCTGGCTGTTCTCTGTTTGGCTTGTCCTGTAATAGTAGTGTTATGGATGTGGATCATTAGCTGTCTTCCTGTTTGTCCTATGTAGTGTTTTGTGCAGTCCTTATTGTGTACAAAATCCCATGCAAGGCCTGCACAAAACACTACATAGGACAAACAGGAAGACAGCTAACGATCCGCATCCATGAGTACCAACTAGCCACGAAACGACACGACCAGCTATCCTTGGTGGCCACACACGCAGATGACCAGCAACATGAATTCGACTGGGACAACACTACTATTATAGGACAAGCCAAACCGAGAACAGCCAGGGAATTCCTAGACGCATGGCACTCATCCACAGATTCAATCAATAAGCACATCGACCTGGACCCAATATACCGACCACTGCAGCGGACAGCTGGAACTGACAACCGGAAGCGGGCAGAGAGAAACCACTATAAATGCCGGAGGAAAGATGACAGAAGCGCTTCACAGGAGACTCCCACGCACTGAGGATGTCACCTAGACAGGGGACGAAACGTCTGCAACACAAATTCCCAGCTCGGCGAACAGAACCACAACATGTCATGTATTTCCAGTCATACCCGTTACAGGACAGGAGAATACTGGGCTCAATGCTGACTCTGTGGATGAATCTAGTCAGACTCATTCCTCTCTATATCCACAGAGTCCTGTAAGTGTATTCCTCTATAGGGTCCCTCCAGTCTCACTTGGGTATTGAGTGACTCCACTCCAGTCATCCTCAGAGCGAGCATGTTCTAGGTCTTGTTACCAAAGCAAAGTTCTTGCTCTGATTCTCTTTCCCTTCCCCCCCACATCTTGGTCTGTCAACATGGTAGAAAGAGAGTTGGGGGGCAGATAACTAGGTTAGCAAACTGCATGAGGGTGGCATGATGGCTCAGTAGGTAGCACCGATGCCTCATAGTGCCAGGGACCTGGGTTCAATTCCAGCCTCGGGCGACTCTCCGTGTGGGTTTCCCCGGAGTGCTCCGGTTTCCTCCCACAGTCCAACCTTGTACAGGTGAGGGTGGGTTGGCCGTACTAAATTGCCCAGAGTGTTCAGGGATGTGTAGCTTAGGTGCACGTGTCAGGGGTAAATATAGGGGAATGGGTCTGGGTGGGATACTCATCACAGGGTCGGTCTGGACTTGTTGGGCCGAAGGGCCTGTTTCCACACTGTAGAGGTTCTAATTCTTAACTTTTCTTGGAGCTAGATCTGCCAAATGTCAGGAATCAGAAAAATTGGGAGGGAGCGTATTAGGTACGGCAGTAGGGAGAATGTGTGGGATGGAGACTCACAGGTTTTGGGTTATGGGCGTGGAATGAATATTCCGTGAAATCGATCTGTTAAACTCTGAGATTCTACGTGATACTGACAGCGATGACTTTCTAATTTACAGGCTTTCACAGGAGGATTTACCTGCATATCTTGAACTAATTGCCTCAGCCAGCTTGACTCATTGGGACTGGAATTTTATCGATCTTTTGAGTGGAGAAGGAGGATTGTCCCGCCTGCTTCCAGAGATCTGACTGGTAAAGCACTGAGATGCCGCTGTTCGAGGGTGGAGGGAGCTTTACCGGAGCGGAGAGTTAGCCAGCCGGCCACCCGCAGCAGAGTGGGACGTCAGAGGGAGCGTCGAACCTGGAGGGAGCCCGCGCCATGGGGAAACCGTGGGGAATGCGGGAAGGGGTTTCGAGTCCCCTCTGAGCTGGAGATCCACTGGCGCGGTCACACCGGGGAGAGGCCGTTCTCCTGCCCCGAGTCCGGCAAGGCCTTCGTTGGGTCCTCCAAGCTGCTGAGGCACCGGCGGGTCCACACCGGGGACAGGCCGTACCCCTGCCCCGAGTGTGGCAAGGCCTTCACCCAGCTGTCCCACCTGCAGACGCACCGGCGCCTCCACACACCAGGGAGAGGCCTCTCACCTGCCCCGGGGGCGGCAAGGCCTTCAATCGATCGCCGACCCTGCGGACGCACAGGCGCCTTCCCAACGTGATCGCACGGAGTTGAAGTCTGCAGCGAATCCCCCCCAGGACTGGGGGGGATCGTGCCCCTTGGGGGTATTGTGCCCCGTTCGAAGACAGTGGGTGAAGCGGGAAGGGAGCGAGGCTTCCTTTCTGCCGGACTGGCCGCTCTCGCTCCCTTTGCTTCCCGTGGGACCGATGCTGTTTGAGGCTGGGACTGCACGTTCCCCGGGCCAAAGATCTGCAGGAGCTGAGGAAGTGCACTCCTTTCACACCGGATGGTAAATCATGTTTGTCCCATCTATTTCGGTCTTAAATACCCTCCGTGACCTGGCCTCCCAGCCTCCTGTGGCAGTGAATTCCACAGATTCCCCACTCTCTGTCTGAAGAGGTTTCTGCTTATCTCCGTTCTAAAAGGTCTAAGGCTGTGCCCTCGGCTCCTGGTCTCTCCTACCAATGGAAACGTCTTCCCAATGGCCACAGATAGATCAGAGTCAAATACAATAGCCTCTATTCCATTGAGTGTCCAGCACACTTTATAACACTTTGTAAAATCAGGAGGGCCATTGATGAGGTGAGTGGCAGGTGTCTTTTCCCGATAGAATAAAGAATATTCCAGCACAGGAACAGGCCCTTCGGCCCTCCAAGCCTACACCGATCCAGATCCTCTATCTAAACCTGCTGCCTATTTTCTCAGGATCTGTATCCCTCTGCTCCCTGCCCTTTCATGTATCTGTTGAGATACATCTTAAATGACGCCATTGTTCCCGTCCCTACCATCTCCGCTGGCAACACATTCCAGGTATCCAGCACCCTCTGCGTAAAGAACTTTCCATAGATATCTTAAATCTTTCCCCTCTCACTTTGAACTCATGACCCCAGGTAACTGAGTCCTCCACTCTGGGGAAAAACATTTCTTGCTATCCACCCTGTCTATACCTCTCATGATTTTGTTGGCCTCAATCTGGTCCCCCCTTAACCTCCGTCTTTCCAATGAAAATAATCCTGATCTATTCAACCTCTCTTCATAGTTAGCATCCTCCATACCAGGTAACATCCTGGTGAACCTCCTCTGCACCCTCTCCAAAGCATCCACATCCATTTGGTAATGTGGCGACCAGAACTGTACGTGGTATTCCAAATCTGGCCGAAACAAAGTCTTGTATAACTGTAACATGACCTGCCAACTCTTGTACACAATACTCTGTCCGATGAAGGAAAGTGTGCCATATGCCGCCTTGACCACTCTACTGACCTGCATTGCCATCTTCAGGGAACAATGGGCCTGAACACACAGATCTCTCTCTACATCAGTTTTCCCCAGGACTTTTCCCATATTACCTCACTGCTCGAGTCCTTCATAGTGCCCTCCTTCAGCACAGCTGTGATAGCCTCTCTGACCAGTAATACAACTCCTTCACCTCCCTCTCTATCCCACCTGAAGCATCGATATCCTGGGATATTTAGTTGCCAATCTGGCACTGAGGCATCGGTGCTACCTACTGAGCCATCATGCCACCCTCTTGCAGTTTGCTAACCTAGTTATCTGCCCCCCCCTCTCTTCCTATAATAGTAGTTTGGTTTGTCCTATAATAGTAGTGTTATCCCAGTCGAATTCATGTTGCTTGTCATCTGCGTGTATGGCCACCAAGGATAGCTGGTCGTGTTGTTTCGTGGCTAGTTGGTATTCATGGATGTGGATCGTTAGCTGTCTTCCTGTTTGTCCTATGTAGTGTTTTGTGCAGGCCTTGCATGGGATTTTGTACACAATAAGGACTGCACAAAACACTACATAGGACAAACAGGAAGACAGCTAATGATCCGCATCCATAACACTACTATTACAGGACAAGCCAAACAGAGAACAGCCAGGGAATTCCTGGAGGCATGGCACTCACCCACAGATTCAATCAATAAACACATCGACCTGGACCCAATATACCGGCCACTGCAGCGGACAGCTGGAACTGACAATCGGAAGCGGCAGAGACAAACCACTATAAATGCCGGAGGAAACAACACAGAAGTGCTTCACAGGAGACTCCCAAGCACTGAGAATGTCACCCAAACAGGGGACGAAACGTCTGCAACACAAATTCCCAGCTCGGCAAACAGAACCACAACAACGAGCAGCCGAGCTACAAATCTTCTCCCAAACTTGGAATACATAACATGGCTACAACACTATGATATAACTAGAAATAATTATAAATCAAATTTATACAGCCGTAAATAAATACATATTGCACAGTAACACTATGATATATCCCTGTCCAGTATGACTTTTACTGTTCAGTTAAACGAAACTTGAAAGGGTTCAGAAAATGTTAACAAAGATGTTGCCAGGGTTTGAGCTATCGGGAGTGGCTAAATAAGCTGGGGCTGTTTTCCCTGGAGCATCGGAGGCTGAGGGCTGACCTTATTGAGGTTTATAAAATAATGAGGGGCATGGATAGGGTGAATAGACAAAGTCTTTTCCCTGGGGTGGGAGAGTCCAGAACTAGAGGTGAGAGGGGAAAAGACATAAAAAGGACCTGAGGGGCAACTTTGTCAGTCAGAGGGTGGTGCGTGTATGGAATGAGCTGCCAGAGGAAGTGGTGGTGGCTGGGACAATTGCAACATTTAAACGGCATCTGGATGGGAATATGAATGGGAAGGGTTTGGAGGGACGTGCTGGCACATCGGATTAGATCAATTTTGGCTATGTGCTCGGCATGCACCAGTTGCACATAGGGTCTCTTTGTGTGCTATACATCTGTATGACTCTCAATGCTGTCCAGGCGAGTCAGTGATGTTATAACAACAACACTGGACCAGCAATCCAGAGGCCCCAGGCAAATAATCTGGGCTCATGGGTTCAAATACCAGTAAAAACAAACATTGGGGAAATTAAATGTATTTTTTTAAAATCTGAATTGAAAACTAGTCTCAGTCATTGAGAGAATGAAACTTTTCTGAAAACCCATTTGATTCAATAACGCTCTTCAGGGAAGGAAACCCACTAGCATTAACTTGGTGCTGCCTGCATATGATGGCTCACGTGCTTGACTTTTAAAATGCCCCCTAAAGTCTGGCAATCCTCTTGTCTGAAGGGCAGTTAGGGACGAAAACATTGTTGGCCTTGCCAAAAAAAAAGCCCACATTCCATGAAGGAGTTTTTCTCGAATGTGACTTCACATCTGCGAATGGGTCACATCAGAACATCCAGACAAATAAGCACCAAAATGTCTGGTGCTGCAAGAGTACAGCAGGTCAGCCAGCATCTGAGGAGCAGGAGGTTTGACATTTTGGGCATAACCCCTTGATTAGGAATGTGGGGTGGTCCCAAAGGGACTGAGAGATAAATGGGAGGGAGGTGGGACTGGGGGAAGGGAGCTGAGAATGCTGTGGGTAGATGAAAGCAGGGGAAGAAGGTGACAGGTCAGAGAGGAGGGTGGAGCAGATAGATGGGAAGGCAGATGGACAGGTGGGACACTTCAAAAGAGCAGTCCCAAGTTCGAGGGTTGTATCTGGGAGTGGGCGGGGGGGGGGGGGGGGTGTCGGAATGAGGAAACTGGTGAAATCAATATTGATCCTGTATGGTTGGAGGGTCCCACCTGTCCATCTTCCTTCCCGCCAATCTGCTCCACCCTGTCACCATCACCACCCCCCCCCAACCTGCATCTACCTTACCCCCAGCCCCACTCCCACCTTCCTATTTACCTCTCAGCACCCTTTCCACCCCCCCAACCCCTCCGCAATTCCTGATGAAGGACACGAGAGAGACAGAGAGAGCCATCCAGACCAATGCATCCAGCATATGCACCTTTCCTGAGTTCACCTCCTTTCACTTCACTTCCTACAAACCAACAGTTTAATCCCAAAATGAGAAAAGAAATGGAATAGGAGGGGTGAGAAGAGAGGGTGCTGTACTCACAGAGGTTGGTGCAGTCTGGGGTAACACTCAATCTTCATTCAGAGAGAGAGCAGCAGGAGCTCATGATCCAACTTCCGCATTCAGACAATGACGGGATGCTCTGATTGGTAGGAGGACGGCCTTCCTTCCGGTCCTCCAAGGCTCCCCATTGGTCATGCCTCCCCTTGTCGAGGTGAAGGGATGGGCGTGCGGGGGGAGGAGGAGGAGAGAGGTCACGTGGGCGTCATAAAGACAAGCGGTGGACCAATAGGAAAGGCTGCAACGCCGCACGCTCCGTCCAATCAACGCGCGGCCTTTGTGACGAAGGCGGTCCCTCGATTCACGTGACCGGTTGTTCCTGCACATGCGCCGTTGCGGGGGGGGCGGTTAAGGGGAGCTGATGTTGTGTTGGTCTGGAGGGTCCCTGTGTCCAGGAAGAGGTGAGTGTGGCTCAGTCAATGAGCATCAATCAGACCCTGCTGGAGTATGGGGGGAGGTGGGATATTAGGTACAGCAAGAGTTAAAGAGTGTGTGGGATGGAGATTTACAGCTTTTTTAGGTAATAAGTCCCTTTCTGGACAATACTGGGGGATGGGTAATATCAGAAACAGCAGAGTGAGAATTGAAGAAAAGTGTGTGTGTGTGGAGATTTGCAACACTTTTTAAAGTTAAAAATCACACAACTCTAGGTTATAGGAGAAAATGAGGTCTGCAGATGCTGGAGATCAGAGCTGAAAATGTGTTGCTGGAAAAGCTCAGCAGGTCAGGCAGCATCCAAGGAACAGGAGATTCGACGTTTCGGGCCAGAGCCCTTCTTCAGGGCTTATGCCTGAAACGTCGAATCTTCTGTTCCTTGGATGCTGTCTGACTTGCTGAGCTTTTCCAGCAGCACCTTTTCAATTCTAGGTTATAGTCCAACAGGTTTAATTGGAAGCACTGGCTTTCAGAGAGACACTACTTCATCAGGCAACTTGTTAATATTTCAGATAATGGAAATGTATTGCTGGAAAAGCGTAGCAGGTCAGGCAGCATCCGAGGAGCAGGAGAATCGAGGTTTCGGGCATGAGCCCTTCTTCAGGAATGAGGAAAGTGTCCTCATTCTTTTCTCATTCCTGATGAAGGGCTTTTGCCTGAAACGTCGATTTTTTTTTTCCCTGCTCCTCGGATGCTGCCTGACCTGCTGTGCTTTTCCAGCATCACTCTGATCTCCAGCATCTGCTGTCTTTTTCGCCTGGAGGTTTTACTAGTGTTAGGTAGGATAGAGATGTAGTTACTTCTTAGGACATTGGGGGGCACTGTGAACCTATAGTTTAAAATGATGATCAAAGTAATTTTAATTCTGGGCTTGTTGCCATGACAACTAACAAAGCTGATGTTCAAATGAAAGAACATCAGCAAGGTCAATTTTGCCTGCTAAACTAAGTGATTAGATTAAGGTAAACTATGTGATAATAAGACTAGGAAAAATGTCTCAATCATAGTAATTCTTTGTGTCTATGATACAGAATGTCTCAAATATATGTAAAGCCTTTGTAAAAATGTTTCCAGAATACATAGAACATTTGTTTGCAAATTATACCATTTTGAAGAAGGCTTTTGTTTGTGAAAGATCACGTTGCATGCATTGAGATTAGAAAATAGTATACCTAACGGAGCTTATCGATAGATTTTCAGAACTTGTACATTTTCTCCAGCGAACCATTCGATCTTTCTTTCGTGCTTCGCTGTAACAGCTAAGTTTCTGCAGCTAAATAAATGTACCTCCAATTATATCAAATAATTGGGTAAGTGTGGTCTCTCCTTAAAAGAACACGCTTGGACGTTATTTCGTCCCAACACTAGCTACCTGATGAAGGTGCAGAGCTCTGAAAGCTCGAACTTCTAAACAAATCTAATGGACTACAACCTGGTGATGTGTGATTTTTTTTTTTACCTTTTGTACACCCCAGCCCAACACTGGCATCTGCATATTGTAACTTGATTGTTTTAGGGAAGTTCTACAGAAACTAGAATGATCTGTTCTGAATTCCTGTCATGTGCAGGCAGCAATGACTTTTGTAATCCCCTTTTCACAGGATATGAGAAGAGCAGCTTTGCAGGTAGAGCTTCCCAACTGAGTACCATGTGAAGGTCTGACAGAGCCCCTTGATTCGTGGGACAGGAGAGACGTCCCTCTTTCAGTCCAGAAGGGTAAAATTCTTTGAACGTTTTTGTCTGCTTCAGTAGGCTCTTGAAGTATCGTCTTTACCTGAACCACAGGGGCACGTGCCTGAGCCAGCTTTCCCCACAGTGGGCAAAGAAGTCTCAGGAGGCATTCCGCGCGCCATGGAGAAACCGTGGAAGTGTGGGGATTGCGGGAAAGGATTCCGCTACCCGTCCGATCTGGAGATCCACCGCCGTTTCCACACTGGGGAGCGGCCCTTCACCTGCTCCGAGTGCGGGAAGGACTTCAGCGACTCGGCCAACCTGCTGGCCCACCAGCGGGTCCACACCGGGGAGCGGCCCTTCACCTGCTCCGTCTGCGGCAAGGGCTTCTCTCACTCGTCCAACCTGCTCAAGCACCGGCGGGTCCACACCGGGGAGCGGCCCTTCACCTGCTCCGTCTGCGGCAAGGGCTTCACCCAGTCGTCCCACCTGATCTCACACCAGCGGGTCCACACCGGGGAGAGGCCATTCAGCTGCTCGGTCTGCGACAAGGGCTTCACCCGCTCGTCCCACCTGCTTTCCCACCAGCGGCTCCACAACGGCAAGAGGCCGTACGTCTGCTCCGAGTGCGGGAAGGCCTTCACTAAGTCGTTGAAGCTGAAGTCCCACCAGCGGGTCCACGCCGGGGAGCGGCCCTTCACCTGCTCCGTCTGCAGCAAGGGCTTTACCCAGTCGTCGCACCTGCTGGCCCACCAGTGGGTCCACACCGGGGAGCGGCCCTTCACCTGCTCGGTGTGCGGCAAGGGCTTCCCTCACTCATCCACCCTGCTGCGGCACCAGCGGGTCCACACCGGGGAGCGGCCCTTCACCTGCTCCGTCTGCGGCAAGGGCTTCCCTCACTTGTCCACCCTGCGGTCCCACCAGCTGCTCCACACCGGGGAGCGGCCCTTCACCTGCTCGGTGTGCGGCAAGGGCTTCTCTCACTCGTCCACCCTGCTGCGGCACCAGCGGGTCCACACCGGGGAGAGGCCCTTCACCTGCTCCGTCTGCGGCAAGGGCTTTACCCAGTCGTCCACCCTGCAGTCCCACCAGCTGCTCCACACCGGGGAGCGGCCCTTCACCTGCTCCGTCTGCGGCAAGGGCTTCCCTCGCTCGTCCACCCTGCTGCGGCACCAGCGGGTCCACACGGGGGAGAGGCCATTCACCTGCTCTGTCTGCGGGAGGGGCTTCGCTCGGTCCCAGCACCTGCTGCGGCACCAGCGGGTCCACACGGGGGAGAGGCCATTCACCTGCTCTGTCTGCGGGAGGGGCTTCGCTCAGTCCCAGCACCTGCTGCAGCACCAGCGGGGGCACAAGTGACGGGGCCAGCCGCTGTGAGTCACCGCCTAGGGCTGAACCCTGGGTGGGAGGGGGGAGGGTCACTGCAGTTGCTGTGCTCTCATCTCCTTGGCATCCAGTGGCTCTGCGAGCCTGCGACTGCGCATTTCCTCCTGAAGTAGAGATGTACAACACAGAAATAACTCCAACTCCAACTCCTCCATATCCTCAACTAATCAAGTCCCATTTGCCAGCAATTGGCCCTATCCCTCCAAACCCCTCCTTACACAGATACCCAAGTGGATGCCTTTTAAATGTTGCAATTGTACCAGCCTCCACCACTTCCTCTGGCAGCTCATTCCGCACGCACACACCACCCTCTGTGAAAAATGTTGCCCCTTAGGACCCTTTTTAAATCTTTCCCCTCTCACCCTAAACCTATGCCCTCTAGTTCTGGCAAAAGACTTTGTCTATCCCTATCCATGCCCCTCCATGATTTTATAAACCTCTCTTAAAGTCAAACCTCAGCCTCCGACGTCCCAGGGAAGACAACCCCAGCCTGTTCAGCCTCTCCCTGTAGCTCAAACCCTCCAACCCTGGCAACATCCTTGTCAATCTTTCTGAGCCCTTTCAAGTTTTGCAACATCCTTCCGATAGACCAGAAGTGCACATAATACAGAGGAGCTTCGATTATCCAGAATTAGATGAACCAGCACGGTGGCTCAGTGGTTAGCGCTGCTACCTCTCAGTACCAGGGACCCAGGTTTCATTCCTGCCTCAGGCGACAGACTGTGTGGAGTTTGCACATTCTCCCCGCGTCTGCGTGGGTTTCCTCCTAGTGCTCCGGTTCCGTCCCACAGTCCAAAGATGTGCAGGTCAGGGTGAATTGGCCATGCTAAATTACCCGTAGTGTTAGGTACATTAGTTAGAGGGAAATGGGTCTGGGTGGGTTACTCTTCGGAGGGTCAGTGTGGACTGGTTGGGCCTGTTTCCACACTGTAAGGGATCTATTCTTCAAGCGACCGAAATACACCCTGCATGTGTCCTTTGGATAATCGAGGTTCCTGTGTATTCCAAAAGTGGCCTAAGCAACGTCCTGTCCAGACCCCAACCCCTATACTCAGTGCTCTGGCCCATAAAGTGATCCACAGAATCTGCGGGACTTGCTTAATCCTGGGAGGTGTTGTGATGAATATAGGTCTAGGGAGGGTAGAACTGTAGTTGTTGCTTGGGGAATCGGGGGGTGCTGCGAAGCTGTTGTTTGGACCGCTGACTGAAACCGTCTCGTAAACAGCTGCCAAGGCCGAGTGAGCTCAATAACAGGCTCTGCTCGGCGCAGCTGCCAAGGCCAAACGAGCTCAAAAACAGGCGGCTGGACTGTTGTTTACGAGACTGAAACCGTCTCGTGGGCAGCTGCCAAGGCCAAACGAGCTCTGTGACAGGAAACGCTTTGTATGTGAGAGATCACGTAGCTTTGCTTAGCAAAAGTATATCAAGAGCGATTTTGTAGGGGGAAGGCAGAACGCGCGCCTTCTCCAGTGAATACATGGTGATTCACTGTATCAGCTACGATTCTGCAATAAAGCCTGCTTGAGCCAAACGATTGAGCGTCTATGGTCTCTCCTCCTAAACGAACACGCGAGGACGGGACTCCCGTCTTAACATTCTGGTGACCCCGACTCAGGGAGGGAAGAGACAGCAAGTTGGCAGATCGGTTGGCAGACAACTTTCGGCCGAAACTTTCTAAGGTAAGGAAGCGCCTGTTACATCTAAAGCTTCCAGTAGTTAACTTTTAAGTTAGTTCTTGTCTGCTTCCCGATCCTCTCCAACCCAAATTAATTTGATTTGGCCGCAGAAGGTGGTTGAGTCTAAAACATTGAATGTTTTTCAAGAAGGACTTAGATAGGGCTAAAGGATCAAAATGTATTAGAAGAAAGTGAGTCCAGCTATTGGAATGTTATTCCTTATTGTGAGGGGAGTTAAATCCCATAAGTTAAGAGACTATGCTTCAGTAAAAGAGGGCAGTTATGGAGACCATATCTGGAACACGGCACAATGTTAGGCACCTGTATTTAAGAATGGGTGTATGTGTTCAGAGAGCATTTGGAAGGGATGGGTTGTCTTTTGAGAACAGGCTTTGTTTGTATCTGCAGGAGCTTTGCAGAGTGAGTGGTTATTAATCGAAACTTAAGATGTTGAGTGGTTTGAAGTTTCATCTGGTGGGATAATCTTAAATTGGAAGTCTCTGTTTCAAAGGCCACAGATTAGAACAATTTTTTCTTCCTTTATGGAGAATTGGGAATCTTTGGAACTGTTCTGCAAAAATGTGGTGTTAAATATAGATTCTTGATCAGCAAGGAGGGAAATCTTCTGTGCTGTACTCTTCTATCTGTGTCCTAAGATACATGGGATTACAGAGTAAATGGATCATCCATAGCTTGAATAGCTGAGCATTTGGAAACCATTAGCAGAATTGGAGACAGTCAGCATAGATTTATGAAAGGGAAGTCAAGCTTGACAAATTTACTGGAATGTTTTGAGGATGTAAATAATAGAGTTACTGAAAGGGAGCCAGTGGAGGTGGTTTATTTGGAATTTCAGAAGACTTTTAACAAAGTCTCAATAAGGGATTAATGCGTAAAGTTCAAGAATGTAGGAATAGATCTAGTTTGAGGTGGATATAAAACTGGTTGGCAAGTGGGAAAAGAGTAAGAAGAAACAGGTCTTTTTCTGAATGGGAGGCTGGAAATGAGGGGCAGTAGCCGGATCCTGATGTGGATAGGTTTTTGCCCTGTTGTAAGATTCTCCATACAGGTATCAAAGGACCCATGCGGAGCGAAGGTGGTATTGGACTCCGACCCCACACAAGATCGCTTACCCGAGGATATCAAGTTGGTACAATTGACAAAGCCAGCTGCAACAGAACCCGTTTCCTCACGAAGAGTGAAGCAGCCGAATTAACGGTGAGCCGAGTGGACCTGTGGTGGTACTGCGGAGGTAGGATCCTGTACAATTGGTTGCCTCTAAATTGGCAAGGGAGTTGTGTCCTAGTAACCCTGAATCCCCGCTCTTTATGTCCCCACGAGCCCCTGGTGATTACACCTTCCAGAAGCCGCCCCGGGGACTCGATCCCCATGCCCGACATAGGCGAAACATCAACCCAATAGTGGATTTAAAGAACCCTCATGGGGTCTGGATCGATGCAATCAGTCACGCCAGAAACATCCCTGATGAGTATAAACTAATAGACGAGGTGGCCTTCGGCTTTGAGAGCTTTCCCCTTTTTGTGGCCATCTTCCCCATCACGATAAATAAACACACCAATAGAATCGATCTCATCCATTATAATGTCCAAAGGCTTGCCAACTTAACCCGAGATGCGGTTGACGCAATCCACGAGCAACTTGCTCAGACTTCCCTTATGACCTTGCAGAATAGGATGGCCCTGGACATGTTACTGGCCGAGAAAAGGGGGGTCTGTGCTCTGTTTGGAGAAACGTGCTGTACTGCGATAACAAACAACACAGGCCCGGATGGCAAGCTCACCAAGACCTTGACAAAACTCCGAGCCCTAGCCACTGAACTGAAGCAACAGTCGGGGGTTAAAAACCCAGTCATAGATGGGCTGAATAGCACATTCGGTAGATGGGGAACTGTGCTGGGACAGCTGGCCCTTGGTTTATGCATCTCTGTTGCTATCTTTATTACCTGTGGTGGTTGTTGTATACCATGTATCAGGACGCTTGTGACACGAAAGATTGACTGTGCCCTGACGGGAAAGGATGACCCCCCGCCCGCATACCAGGCAGCGGTGCTGGAGGAGCCTGTGATGGGGGCACCCCAAGGAAAGATTACGGGATCGGAACCAGAGGGAATGGAGGAGCTATGCCTGAGAGAGAAACGCGGGACAATATATGATTTTGCTTTATATCATTTCTAATCCTTTTCCTTCAGGGCCTCAGAATGTGAGGGCTGTGGTCCAAAGACCCCCTAGTTGTATATTTTTCCCATTCAAATTGGCAACAGGTAAATTTGTGCTTTTTATGCTGCAGTTACAGATTGTGAAGTGCTATATGCCTCAAGACTGAAGAAACTATTGTTTACCCAAAAGATTCCTAGCCAACATCTTGTATTCCTAAAATGTTTTGATTGGTCTCAAAAGCCACTGATCACAGTAATAAGCCAGTAGCTGTGACGTGGATGTGGGTTTTTGTTGGTCAGTAAAGATAACTGGTTAGCCAGTGACGGGTAAGATTCCTCGAGCGAGGAACAACCTAAGATAGGCACAGTCATGCATTGGCCCTCAGAATAGTGGCCTGTGGCTTTAGCAGATCCCTGGCTTTTGCATCCGTACCGGAATCTGGTCAAGTTTCTGGCTGGCAAAGCAGCTTGATAGAAGGAAAATCGTGCACTCGGTACATTGTATTCACTGTATTTTTGACAAAGGAAAATGCTAGTTTTGTGGCATCTTCCAGAACCGACTTAACAACAAACCTTTGGGAAGGAGGGAAAGCTCATTGAATCCTATTACAAAAGATTTGACACGATGTCAGTAGTTTGAAAATTTATTTCAAGATGTCATGGTATAATACGACCGATTTTAATGAGTAGTTGTATAATTAGGTGTTCTTTGGACAACAGACCTTCATTCTACACTCATCCTAACTTTTGTTAATCTTGAGATCTACTTATGAGACCTTTCTTGTAGTTTTTTTTTAAAAGAAAAGAATCTAGAATTGCCTACCAATTGTTAATTTTTGTTTGTTACTTGTTTTGTAACAGTATGCTGCTTAGTGACCCCTTCACCCTGACCTAATGTTTCCCTAGAACCGGTCAGTCGGGTCAACATAATGTGTTCGGAGAAGCCAAAGGGATGTTTGGTGGGGCATCCGCCGACACACCTGGCACCGGTTGCCGCGCGACATTGCGTTTGTAGCGGTATGGGTTGATGTCACCTCAGTAGAGGCCAAGGGAGGGAATGTTAGGATGGATATAGGCCTAGGGAGGGTAGAACTGTAGTTGCTGCTTGGGGAATCGGGGGGCGCTGCGGAGCTGTTGTTTGGACTGCTGACCGAAACTGCCTGTGCAGCTGGACTGCTGTTTACGAGACTGAAACTACCAAGGCCAGGCGAGCGCAATGGCAGGCTCTGCTCAGCGCAGCTGCCAAGGCCATACGAACTCAATAACAGGCGGCTGGACTGTTGTTTACGAGACTGAGACCGTCTCGTGGATAGCTGCCAAGGCCAAACGGGCCCTGTCACAAGAAACGCTTTGTGTGCGAGAGATCACGTAGCTTTGCTTAGAAAAGTATATCAAGGGCGATTTTGTAAGGGGATGGCAGAACGCGCGCCTTCTCCAGTGAATGCATGGTGATTCACTATCAGCTACGATTCTGCAATAAAGCCTGCTTGAGCCAAACAATTGAGTGTCTGTGGTCTCCTCCTAAACGAACACGCAAGGACGGGACCCCGTCCTAACAGTATCCACACCGGGGAGAGACCATACACCTGCTCTCAGTGCGGGAAGGCCTTCAGCACATCCTCCCACCTGCGGAGCCACCAGCGGATCCACACCGGGGAGAGGTCGTTCATCTGCTCTCAGTGCGGGAAGGGCTTCACCTACTCCTCCAACCTGCGGAGCCACCAGCGAGTTCACGTGCCGTTGCAAGGGGATTGAAGGAGTGACGGCCGAGTACCATTATCGATTGGACTATCAACCCGGTTCCGGGGACACCTGGGTTTGAATCCCCCCATGACAGATGCAGAATTGGTATTCGGTCAGAAATGTGGAGTTCGGAATCTAACGATGAGACTGTTTCAGGGAGGGGGTGGTGCGGGGGGAGAAATCCCCATCTGATTCCCTCTCTCCTGTGTTAGGGAAGGGAATCGCCATTGTGGGAAAGGCTACACTCAGTCGTTCCAGCTGCATCCTTTACCTGGTCTGGCCTACACGTGACTCCAGACCCACAGCAGTCTGGTTGACTCTACACTGCCCTTCCTCCACTGGCAAAGGAGCGGGGAGAAACTTACTTGGAGACAGGGTATGGGTTGAAATTGCTGAGTGAGGCAATACTTCCTCCAGGTTACGGCTGTACTAAGGATCCAGTTACAAAGGGACAACTTGGTGCTGACCAATAGTAAAGACAGTGAGGTGGGGGGGGTGGGTGAGGAAACAGGGGAGGTGTGGTGTGTGCACTTTCACCTTGAGCTGTTCAAGAAACAACTACTTTTTCTCTGCCTTTTTGCTGGGGAGATCTGAAACTGTAAGAAAGTTGGGTTGCAATAAAGGTTACCTGAACTTACCACTGGGCTTAGACTCTCATTGAACTCCAAGAGGTTTTTGTTTTAAAGCTGCTCATTTCTTTCAGCCTCCTGCACTAAGTTTAGAACATAGAACAATCCAGCTCAGAACAGGCCTTTCGGCCCTTGATGGTGCGCCAACCTGTGAACTATTCTCAGCTCGTTCTCCTACACTATCCCAAAATCATCCATGCGCTTATCTAAGGATTGTTTAAATCTCTCTAATGTGGCTGAGTTGACTACCTTAGCAGGTAGGGCATTTCACACCCTTACCACTCTCTGTGTAAAGAACTTGCCTCTGACACCTGTCTTAAAGCTATCACCCCTCAATTTGTAGTTATGCCCTCTCTTGAATAAGGGCACAACATTTGCAATCCTCCAGTCCTCAGGTACTAAATCCGTCGACAATGACGACTCAAATATCAAAGCCAAAGGCTCTGCTATCTCCTCCCTAGCTTCCCAGAGAATCCTCGGATAAATCCCATCCAGCCCAGGGGACTTGTCTACTTTCACTCCTTCTCGAATTGATAACACCTGTGTGTAACTAACCTCGATCCTTTTGAGTCTAATATCTCATACCTCATTCTTTTCCTGAGTGAACACCGATGAGAAATGTTCATTTAGCACCTCTCTGCTCTCTACAGGGTCCACACTCCACTTCCCACTTCTGTCTTTGACTGGCCCTATTCCTACCCTAATCATCCTTTTATTCAATTTGCTAAAGACTGCTTGTGTCCTCTCTTTGCTCTTCTTAACTCTCTCTTTCAATCCTTCCTCGGTGATCTGAAATTCTCTATCATCTCATCTGTACCATCTTGCCTCATCAACACATACGCCTCATGAAACAGCATCATAAGACACAGAACTTATATCAAAAGATCAGTGTCATGCAATTAATAGAATATATTGAACAAACTGAGATAGTCTTCATCTCTTAGAATGGGTGCGGGTTTTGGTTCATTAATATGTAACAATGTTCTTGAGTTGACTTAAGGTTTTATGAAAAAAAAAAGACATCTCCGCTCAGACATTGCATTAAAGGTGTGAGATTTGAACCTGTCAGTATTCCAATCTTGAATCAGACTGGTTCTGTTTCCAAAGTCGGAATTTGTAAAATATTAGATGCATTGACTGCCTGAAGATTGTGTGCTTTTTGAACAAAATTGAATGTATCTGCAAATATAATTCTGCCAGTAGTGTGTGTGTGTGCATGAGAGAGTGAGAGTGTGTGCATGTGAGTTTGTGTGTGTGCGCGCAGAAGTGTGCGTGTGCATGCTTGGGAAAGGGAAGTGTGATGGAGTATGAGGCTGCGAGTGTGAGAGAGTGTTGAGGGGTGTGTGTGTGTGTCTGTCTGAGAGATAGAGTATGTGTGTGAGAGAGAGCCTTAATCAAAGCAAGGGGTTGCATTTTTGCTAAAACAAGGACTTGTACAGATAATGATCGGGCCATGAATCGTGTTAGAGAACAGACAGACGTGGGGGGTCGTGTTCAGAAATAAGGCTCTATTTGTATTTGCAGATACATTCTATTTTGCTCAAAAAATACACAATCAGTAAGCAGTCAATCCATGTAATATTTTGTAAATTACACTTTGGAAATAGAACCAGTCTGACTCAAGACTGGGACACAGACAGACTCTGACCTCACACCTTTAATGCATTATGTGAACTGAGATGTCACATTTTGCTATGAAACCTCGAGTTATCTTGATAAGGTGCCTTGCAAGAAGGTCTGGGATTTACATGTGAATGATAGCTGCAATCCAGTCTAAAAGATAAAAGACTTGACAGTCCAGGTTTGTTCAATATATCATTTCGGTGGCAGAACGCGATAATGTTTTTCTATAAGTTATGTCTTAAGATCTTATTCTCCACAACCACCTGAAGGATCAGCGCTCTGAAAGCGAGTCATTCCAAATAAACCTGTTGAACACTCACCTGGTGGTGTGATTTTTAACTTTGTCCAGGTTAGGATGGATTGACCATGCCCAGAGGTGTGCAGGTTAGGTGCATTAATCAGGGAGTAAAAGTTGAACAATAGGGGTAGGGGAATAGGTGTGGGTCTGTTACCCTTTAGAGGGTCGGTATGGATTTGTGGGGCTGAGTGGCCTGCTTTCACACTCTGGGGATTCTCTGAAGGGAAGGGATTGGCACAAACTCATTTTTTTTTTTGCTTCCCAAAATCAGACCTCCTCACCTCTCAGCAGTATCCCAATGTTGTGAAAGATATTAACTTTCAGGTGGAGTTATCCAAAATTCAGAGATGTCAGTCTTGACGTTTTTGCTTTTCTGCCCCTGGAAGATCCTGAATCAGCACCTTCAGGGGAATTAGTTAGAGTGGAGTGAGAACAGAGGGGGAGAGAGAGTGGGATGGTGCTTTCAATTTTGTGAAATAACAAAAGAACTTTCCGCAGAAAGTAGAATTGCTTGTTCAGAATTTCTACCCTGCACTGACAGTGATGACTTTTGTAATCTCTTTTTACATTTCAGGATCTGAAGATGGAAGTTTCAAAATCAACAGATGAAGGCCTAATGCCCAAAACATTGACTCTCCTGCTCCTCGGATGCTGCCTGACCTGCTGTGCTTTTCCAGCGCCGCACTTTCTGACTCTGACTCTCCAGCGTCTGCAGTCCTTACTTTGACGTCCATGTCTGACAGTCATTCAATCCAATCCATCGGGACCGCAACAGTTTGCAACTACGATTCTGTGAGGAGCAAAGCTGTTTGGTTCCTGTTTGGGTACGTTTTCAGCATCAGTGGGACTGGATGAGAGACCCTACCATTGCAGTGCACTGAGTGAGGAGCGTGTAACAGCTATACGGTTTGGAAAGAGGAATTCACGGTGGAGAGAAGCTCCACATGCGTTTGTGCGGCTGAAGCTTCGGCCATGGAGAAACCCGAGGAATCCCGCCCCGTGGAGAAACCATGGAAGTGTGACGACTGTGGGAAAGGCTTGTTTCCCGTCTGCCCTGGAGACTCATTGGCGCAGTCACACTGGGGAGAGGCCGTTCCCCTGCCCTGACTGCAGGAAGGACTTCAGCGATTCCTCCAACCTCCAGACCCACCAGTGGATCCACATGGGGGAGAGGCCCTTAAGCTGCCCCGAGTGCGGGAAGGCCTTTACCCAGGCCGCCTCCTTGCTGACCTACCAGCGGGATCACGTGGCATTGCAGGAGGATTGAAAGAAAGACGGCCGAGTGCCTTTACCAACTGGACTATCAACCCAGTTCCAGTGGCTCCCGAGTTCGATTCCCACAACAGATGGCGGAATTGGAATTTGGTCAGAAATTTGGAGTTCAGAATCTAACGGTGAAACCATTGTCGGTGGGTGGGGGTGGAAGAAAACCCCCATCTGATTCACTCAGTTCCTTTTTAGGGAAGACTTGAGCAGTTATCAGAGCAGTCGTCCCAGCTGCATCCTTTACCCAGTCTGGCCTACACGTGATTCCAGACCCACAATAGTCTGGTTGACTCTATGCTGCTCATCCAACTTACTTGGATACAGGTTGAAATTGCTGAGTGAGGAAATACTTCCTCCAGATTAAGGCTACACCAAGGATCCAATTACAAAGGGACAACTCAGTGGTGACCAATAATGAAGAAAGTGAGGAGTTGCACTTTGACCTTCAGCTGTTTTTAAAACATTGCTACTTTTTCTACACCTTTCTGCTGGGAGATTCTGAAGCTGTAACAAAGTTGGGTCACAATAAAGATTACCTGAACTTCACACTGAGCTCATACTCTCAATGAGAGCTTTAAACTGCAACAGGTTTTTGGTTTAAAACTGCTGATTTCTTACAGGAGAAAGTGAGAACTGCAGATGCTGGAGATCAGGGTCAAGATTAGAGTGGTGCTGGCAAAGTACAGCAGGTCAGGCAGCGTCCGAGGAGCAGGAAAATCAACATTTCGGGTTTGCTCCAGACTCCACCCTCCTTACTGTGTCAACCATCTGTGAGTAGGGTACTCTCTTCACAACTCCTTTTCCATTTTTTTCATTCTGGGCTTCAATTTATGACTTGCAGCAACTGAAAGGAAAGAGAATGAATCCATGGAATGGACAGAATTGGGAAAAGTTTGTATATAACAGAGTGTTTCATGTATTGAGTGAATGTAAAGAGGAAGTGGTGGATACATGTTCAGATGCAACGTTTAAAAGACATGTGGGCATCCAAGATGGCGGCGACTCAGCAAGTCTGAGTTTACAGTGCTCTTCCCAAAACCTGGGTAAAGTGAGTTACTCACCCCCACCACACTTACCAAACCACCCAAAAAAATTTTCTAACCTTAATTAGCTGCTTACTATTATATTTAAGCAGTTTAATATTAAGTGGATAATGAGTAAACCAAAGGGACCCCGCAGCTCTCAGAAAACAAAGACTCCTCCGGCTGCAGCTGATGTAAAAACAGGCCTTGAAGAGATGATTGCCAGGCTGGAAACGACACTCGTCAATTTCATCGCAGAATCCAGACAGAGGTGGAACTCATTCGAAGAAAAGCTACAAAAGCACAGCCAGGCTATTGAGGAACTGCAGGGCCGAGTGGAGGGGGCGGAGCTAAAGGCCACGACCTCCGAGGCTGCAGCACAAACAGCTGCAGAACAGGTGCGAGCTCTGGAGCAGAGAGTCCGGGCCTTTGAAATCTACATGGATGACCTGGATAATAGAAATCGGAGAAAGAATATCCGTCTTCTGGGCCTCCCTGAACAAGAAGAGAAGGGACAATTAGCAGCATTTCTGGAGCGATGGCTGCCCCAGCTTTTAAACCTGGGGGCTGAAACTGACCGGGTAAGGGTGGAGTGGGCCTACCGGGTCGCAGTACGCGGATCTGGCCCAAACCAGCGCCCACGCCCGGTCCTGTTCCGGCTGCAGAGTTATAGGGAGAGGCAGATACTCCTGGATGCCTCCAGAAATCTTGGAAAGGATCCTAAAGCCATGATCCATGAAGGATCCAAGATTATGTTATTTCAGGACTTCTCCCCGGCTTTGGCCCGAAGGAGGAAGGCGTTTGATGAGGTGAAGAAATGTCTAAGGAACTTAAATATTCAATTCATCTTACGCTACCCAGCGACGTTATGCTTTAACCACGAAGGATCCGAGTATAATTTTAGATCACCAGAAGAGGCTAAGGAACTTTTAGACTCGTTTAAATAAATCGTAAGAGACAATTTATGTTGGCTTGCCTCTTCCACACGCCGTGGGGAGAAATGGATACTTTACTCTACTTTACTTTTGCTTCTGGGAGCAGGGTTGTCTTCCCTTGCTATTTTATGTTATTATACTTAACTGTAATTTGTTGGAGTTGTAATTTTATAGTTATGTGTGTTTGTACGTGGCATTGATGCTATCAGATATACTCAGGTATGGGTGGGGAGGGGTGGGGGTGGGGCACTCACTGTTAACTCTAGCTCGGTATTATATCTAAATCCTATTAAGGAGCGCCCGGGTCAAGGGTGGGACACTGTTTGGGAGAGGATATGGTGGACCTTTAGAAAGGAAGTAAGGCCCCTGAGAACAAGGGGGAGGATCTCCATTCAAACATGTTTTTTTTTGTTCTTATTGTTTGGAAATAGTTTCCTTTTTATTATACTGTTATGAGTGTATTAGAGAACATTTTCTCTTGTTTGAAGGATGTAAGTGACTCAACTATACACTCTGGATAATTGTGGATTAGATTAGTAGTTAACTGAGTTTCATTGTTTTTCTTTCTTCTTTAGTATCATTCCTTTGAATTTTGATGATTATATATTTAAGATCTATTTTTATATTAATGTTTGTGCTTGAAAGTTCAGTTTATTTTTGTAAATCTGTCAAAATATTAAATTTCTAATAAAAATATCTTCTAAAAAAAAATAAAAGACGTGGATAAGTACATGAATAGGGAAGGTGTGGAGGTATATGGGCCAAACACTGGCAAGTGGCACTAGTTTAGTTTGAGAACATAGTCAGCATGGAATAGTTGGACTGAAGGGTCCGTTTCTGTGCTGTCTGACCGTAACTGTTCTGTCGTGGTCTTAAAACCATTTTCTTGCCTTCCACTTTAAAAAAATGTCTACTCTTCCTGTATCCAAAACATAAACCACAAAAAAACACACCTCATCCACACAACATAAAAATCCACACTTTGTTGTTCAAAAATCAGATGAACTCAGCCTTGAATAAATTCAATGACTCCCTAACTGCAGGAAGACATCTCCACTTCTAATCTCAGTTCAGCCTGCTAATATACCACTTGCCTTGCTGCACCTGTCTGACAACTGGCATTGACTGATGTAGAAGGATGCCTCTAATCAAAGCACTGATCACAGGGTGGTCTGGTTTCAGGACCTGATTTCTCTATCCTCTGTTGATCTCCCTGTTCCCACAGACTAAGATGTCGGTCTGTTCTCAGCTCTGCTGGATTTCTGCTAAAGCTTTGACCCCGCCTTTTATAACTTCGGGAACGATAAAATATTCAATCAAGACCCAAGCCACAATCTCCCAGCCGGTCAACTATCCTAATACAAGGTGTAGTCATAGCAGGGAATCAAACAAGAAAAATAAAACAAAATCGTAAATAAATAGGTACACGTGCTTAATGTTTGTTCATGAGGAAGTAAACCAGAAATAGGGGTCTCCCAGGAATCTTCCAGTGCCCTACTTGAGGAATTCTGTCACCCTTACACCTATGAGGATCCAGCTATGAATTACAACAACATTTACACCAACAGAAATAAAGCAACGATTATCAAATAGAGATAAACAGCACGGACATAGACTGTTTCTCTATCTCATGCACACACGAGATAGATCATCCATGGGGGTGGGTTTGTATTTGCAGCATGATGTTTGCAAATACATTCTACTTTGCAAGGTTTGTAGCTCAGGTTGAGGATTAGGGTGTAGGTTTGCTCGCTGAGCTGTAGGTTTGATATCCAGACGTTTCATTACCTGGCTCGGGGTCGTCATCAGTGGCGACCTCCAAATGAAGCGAAGCTGTTGTCTCCTGCTTTCGATTTATATGTTTGTCCTGGATAGGGTTCCTGGGGTTTGTGGTGATGTCATTTCCTGAGGGGTTGATAGATGGTATCTAGATCTATGTGTTTGTTTATGGTGTTGTGACTGGAGTGCCAGGCCTCTAGGAATTCTCTGGCATGTCTTTGCTTAGCCTGTCCCAGGATAGATGTTGTCCCAGTCGAAGTGGTGTTTTTTTTTCATCCGTATGTTGGGCTACGAGGGATAGAAGGTCGTGTCTTTTTGTGGCTAGCTGGTGTTCGTGTATCCTGGTGGCTAACTTTCTTCCTGTTTGTCCTACGTAGTGTTTGTGGCAGTCCTTGCAAACCCCCGGAGTATGGGTCTGGGTGATATACGCGTCGGCAGGTCGGTGTGGACTTGTTGGGCCGAAGGGCCTGTTTCCACACTAAGTAATCTAATCTAATCTAAAAAGATTTACAAGGATGTCGCCAAGACTGGAGGATTTGAGCTATAGGGAGAGACAGAACAGGCTGGGGCTATTTTCCCTGGAGCGTCAGAGGCTGAGGGGTGACCTTTATAGAGGTTTATAAAATCATGAGGGGCATGGATAGGATAGATAGACAAAGTCTTTTCTATGGGATGGGAGAGTTCAGAACTACAGGGCATAGGTTTAGGGTGAGAGGGGAAAGATATGAAAGAGACCTAAGGGGCAACCTTCTCATTTAGAGGGTGGTACGTGTATGGAATGAGCTGCCAGAGGAAGTGGTGGAGGCTGATACAATTGCAACATTTAAAAGGCAACTGGGGGGATACGGGCCCCGTGTTGGCAGGTGGGACTAGATTGGGTTGGGATATCTGGTTGGCATATACGAGTTGTCCAGGTTCAGGTGGATTGACAGTACTGAAATACCCATAGTGCCCAGGGATGTGCAGGTTAGGTGCATTAGTCAGGGGTAAATGTTGAGCAATAGGGGTAGGGGAATTGCGTGGTGAGTTACCCTTTGGAGGATCGGTGTGTAGTCTTTGGGTCGAGTGGCCAGCTTCCACACTGTGGGGAGTCTCTGAAGGGGAAGGGATTTTTGTAAACTGTGCAGGCAACGCAGGCGTAGTGCGGGGGCCTGCTGTTGGCCTTGCCCTGCCCCTTGCACCTCCCCCTGTTGTTGAGCTGTCTAAAACACAGCTACTCTTTCTCTGCCCTTTTGCTGGGGGCATCTGCAGCTGTAACAATGTTGGGCCACAATAAAGGTAACCAGAATGTACTGCTGGGCTCAAGCTCTCATTGAAAGCTCCAAGCGGTTTTTGTTTTAAAGCTGCTCATTTCTTGCAGCCTCCTGCACTAAGTTTCCAAAGTCATGTATCAGATGGAGCAGTGAATGAGTAGCTGGTTTCGTTAGAAATTATAAACTTTTCAGGAGTGCAGGTACTGCATCATTTCATCGGCAGTTTACTGGCAGCACCGGGAGGTATGGGCTGTGTTCATTAGAAAGGAGGTGGAGGTGCTGCTGTTGGACTAGGTGGGACAAGGTTGATAAATCACAACAGTGGGTTATAGTCCAACAGATTTATTTGGAAGCACTAGCTTTCGATGCGCTGCTCCTTCATCGGGTAGCTGTGGAGCAGGATCATAAGACGCAGAGTTAAGAGCAAAAGGTCACAGTGTCATGCAACTGATATGATATATTGACAAATGTAGATTGATGTTAAACATTCAGCACACTTACCTTAATTGTTCACACCATTGAATAAAAGGAGTTGGGACATCATGTTGAAGGTGTACAGGATGTTGGTGAAGTCACTTGTAGAGTACTGAGAAGGCTTCTGGTGGCCCTGTAATAGGAAGAATACTATTACAGAGAGTTCAGTAAAGATTTACCAGGATGTTGCCAGGACCGGAGGGTTTGAGTTATAAGGAGAAGCTGAGACTGTCTTCACTGGAGCACAGGAGGTTGAGGGGTGACCTCATTGAGATTGATATGATCATGAGGGTTCTAAGTAACATGAACATCAAACAGCGAGGAGCCTGCACGGTTATGTCAAGTGAGTGGGGGAGAAATTGTGGCATTTGGACACTTTAAATCCATCAAAAACAGCATCTCCATAGAGCATACTGTGCATGTCAGGTGAGGTGCCAGAAGACTGGAGGTTGGCTAACGTGGTGCCACTGTTTAAGAAGGGTGGTAAGGACAATCCAGGGAACTATAGATCAGTGTGCCTGACATCAGTGGTGGGCACATTGTTGGAGGGAATCCTGAGGGACAGGATTCTACCTTCATCTAGGTGGATGGGCTGGGACTTTTTCACTGGAGCATTGGAAGTGGAGATGTGATCTTATCAACATTTATAAAATCATGAGGGGAGAGATGAGGTGAACAAAGGGTGTCCTTCCCCTAGGGTTGGGGTTTCAAGATGAGGGAGCAAATTTTGACGGTGACAGGAGAAGGATTTTAAAAAGACTTGAAGGGCACAATTTTTTTTTTTACACAGAGTAGTTCACGTGAGGACTAAATGTCTAGAGGAAGTGGTGGATGCAGGTACAGTAACGTCATGAATAGGAAAGGTTTGGAGGGATATGGGCCAAAACACTGCCAGGTGGGAGTGGTTTAGTTTGAGAACATAGTCAGCATTGACTAGTTGTACTGAAGGGTCTGTTTCTGTGCTGTCTGACTCTGGAACTGTCTTAAAACTGGATACTGGTCTTACAACCATTTTTTTGCCTTCCCCCACAAGCATCCACATAAAAATCACATGAACTCAGCCTTGAATATATTCTATGACCTCCTAACTGCTGGAAGACATTCCCACTTCTGAACTTAATTCCTCTTGCTAACACACCACTTGCCTTGCTCATTGCCTGCTGCACCTGTCTGACAACTGGCACAGAAGGACGCTGATGCCCCTCTGAACATCCACGCATCATTCCTGATGAAGAGCTTGTGCCTCAAACTACGACTGTCCTACTGCTCGACCCACTGTGCTTTGCCAGTTGTGGTCTTCTCTACGTCAGGAAGACCAAGCGTAAACTTGGGGAATGGTTTGCCGAGCATCACAGCCGGATCCACAGAGGCTGAGCGGACTTCCCAGTCTCCACCCATTTTAATGCCCCTTCCCACTCCCCTTCTGACAAATTGGAGGAACAAAACCTCATCTTGTCTGAGCAGTCCACAGCCCGGAGGACTCGACACTAAGTTCTCCAATTTCAAATAATCTCCCATCCCATCCCCCAACTCACTTCCCAGCCCTTTCCACTCTTCCCTGCCAACTAGATTCCTTCCTCCCATTCACCAACCAGGTTATGGGGATAATGCAGGAATAGGATACTGATTGAGGATGATCAGCCACGATCATAATGAATGGTGGTGCTGGCTCAAAGGGCAGAAGAGCCGACTCCTGCACCTATTGTCTATTGTACCTTCTACCTGTCTCCACCTATCCTCACTTCATCACCCTGCCCCCAGCACACCCTTGTTCCACAGCTCTCCCTATACCCACCCCCAATCCTGAACAAAGGTTCCACCAGATACCTCAACTCTTCCACCTACTGATACTGCCTGGCTTGCTGCATTCTTCCAGTCTCCTGCCTGTCTATTTTGTCAATTGAGACAAAGGCTTGGACTAATTTTTCCAGAGTCTGTCCCCTCACTGGATTCACTCCCAGTCCTTTCAGTTGCTCCAAGTCAACAATTGAACCCCAGAATGAAACGTAAATGGAAAAGGGGGTGAGAAAAGAGAGTGCTGTACTCACAGACGTTGGACAGAGGAAGGAAGCTGCAGTCTGAGTGAAGCTCAATCTTCATTGAGAGAGGGGAGGGGCAGGAACTTCAGAACCTCATGGCCCAACTTCCGCGTTCACCAATAGGGGAGCTCCGAATGGCAGGAGGACAAGTCTCCTTCCGGTCCTCCAGTGTCAAAAGTAGGTTTCGCCCCCTTTCTGCCGACAATAAGGAACACGCCCAATGTTTTGGTGACATTAGCAAACATGTGCGCTACTTGTTGACACCGAGGAGTGTACACAATATGCTCTGTAGCAATGCTGGTGTTACTGACAGATTTTAAGTTTCCAAATGTCTATTGGAGATCAAAAAGGGCAGAGCGATATTTTTTCCCCCATGTGGCTCAATATTTGATTGCTTTTGCATTTGTTTGGCTGTAAAAAATGAGGTCTGCAGATGCTGGAGATCACAGCTGCAAATGTGTTGCTGGTCAAAGCACAGCAGGTTAGGCAGCATCTCAGGAATAGAGAATTCGACGTTTCGAGCATAAGCCCTTCATCAGGAATGAAGGGCTTATGCTCGAAACGTCGAATTCTCTATTCCTGAGATGCTGCCTAACCTGCTGTGCTTTGACCAGCAACACATTTGCATTTGTTTGGCTGCTCAATGTTTTTAAGTTTTTCCTCCGTGTTGGGGTGACCTTCACAACTAGAGGACATAGGTTTAGGGTGAGGCCACAAAGATATAAAAGATACCTGAAGGGCAATGTTTCCCTGCAGAGGGTGCTGCAGGTATGGAATGAGCTGACAGAGGAAGTGGTGGAGGCCGGTATAATTACAGCCTTTAAAAGGTATCTGGATGGGTATATGAATAGGAATGGTGTAGAGGGATATAGTGCTGGCAATGGGGACTAGATTAATGTAGGATATCTGGTTGGCGTGGACAGGTTGGACTGAGGGGATCTGTTTCCGTGCTGAAAATCTCTACGACTCTAAATAATAAAAAGTCAACTTTTCCAATGAACATATCCATGTTAACAAGACTTAGTGCAGAACCTGCTTTACTAACCGTTCTCAACAGGTCCTGCCCCTTCAATAACTGAGGAACATATACATGCTGGTGCATAGTATCCTTCACTAGTATTTACACACTACCCTCAACAATTGCACAAGTAACAGCAAAGGGTAAACAGCACAAGGATTAAAACACAGTGAGGGGTAAACAGCACAAGCGCCAGTAAAAGCAGATGGAAAGTGAGTGTAAAATGTGACTATGACAGGACAGGCCCCACATTCCTTCCCCTCCGTCCCCCCACAACCTGCCTCACCTTTCACCTCCCGGGCCCAGTACCTTCCAGGTGGCCCATAGTTGACACAGGGGCCGCCCCACGACCAGTAGAACTCCACCACCCAGGCGGCCGACCAGTTCCCAAGCAGGCCCTTAACCCCATCCGCCTCCAGAATGGTCACCGGCTCCTGCCTGCTGTACAGCCGGCCGGTGTGGCCGTGACACAGCAGCTGCACCAGGAAGGCGGCGGTGACCAGTGACGGGGGTCTGCCCCGGGCCGCACGGCGCCATTTTCCTAACGGCCGCCGCTTCGCCGCTCGAGCGACTTCTCCTCCCAACCGCCTTCACCCCCGCGTGACGTCTGCACGGGGGGATGGGCGGGGCCGGGGGAGCCTCACCGTCACCAAGCAACAGCCACCTCGCGCTACAACTGCTCATTCACAAAAACAAACTCTCCTGTCTCGCTCTGCAGCTGCAGGGGGGACACTGCCACGTTTCGAGGAGCCCTGTCTACATTGGGAAAGCTCACGGCTCCATTTAAACAGATATTCCGACATCTAATACAACGATGTTAACTTTCAACTGCGTTCAGGGAACATGTATTTTGCTCTGAGTAAGTCTATTGAGTTTAACTGCAGCACGGCTGTAGTTTTAAACTTGTTTGCTTTCCTGAACAGCTAGGTTTAAATGTTTTATTCGTTAGAAGAAAATTAGTGATAGTTCACATATCCACCCTGAGATGGGGTGGGTAACTGGATTGAGTGGGTAGGCGCCATACTAAGTTTAACTTTGGGGACAGCCTTTGAGCTGCATATGAACAAACTGCTTACATGTTGCACTTATCGACTGATAAATATCGGCTCTTGTTATCTTAACACTTAGCCTTCTGATTGGACATTGCAAAGGTTCACCTCCCGCCCACACCCCGCCAGCACCCTTCCCAAGGGTCTGACCCTCCCTCTCTCCAGGCACACAGTCTGAATAATTGACGAAGCAAAATTCACTGTCAAATCCCATCAACATGGAAGATCCCAGCCCACCCTACCTCCCACTCTGTCCCCAACCCATCCAAAAACCACAAAACATCATCTCATCTTTAAAAAACAAAAGAAAAACTGGACCGCATCAAAACGTTCAACAACGGTCAACGCTATGACTGTTACACAACACTTTACGGAGCTACATTTCAACTTGAGTTCGTTTGCATTCCCTCATGAGAGTTCACATTAAAAGCTCATTGTACCAAATCAACGGCATGCCACAGCTCTCTGGAATTCAGCGGAATTCTTCCTGGTATCCCTCATGTTTTCTGGTTTTTTTTGAGAAAGGAGACCCTCCCGTGAGCTTCGCCTTCAGATCTCCTTGGCTACGCCCAAAGTTTCGGCTGATCAGTTCAAGCACAGGGTCGCAGCCTTTTCTTGCTAAGCTCAGCTGGCTTAAACGTTAGCAACGCCTCTGGTTCCCGTTGGGATTTACGCTCCCGAGCGCAGACCTGGCCCGCAGCCTCTAGTCCCACAGTTCCTGCTGACTGCAAACTGCCCTTCTGTCAGCAAAAATACAAACACGACGGGGACAGTGTTCATTTCGCTATTCTCAATGTCAGCTCTGACCCCCCAAAAGGTTCTCTTTTCAGGGGCGGGCATGTCAATTGCCTACTTGGGGGTTTGGTGAAATGTCTCAACAAGTGTTTCCGTTTGTCTATATTTACAAGAATTCTAACCCCAACTAGACATTTACATGTAAAATCTAAGAATTATGCAATGTGACACATGAAAGCATGATGAGGAGCATCTCCTGTGTCCTCTCTCAGCTCAGAGAAGACTTAAACCCCGCTCCCCCCTGTAACATTCCTCCAGGTGACAAAAGGAACTTAACGCAGGCGGATTATAAGGGGTTGCTCAGTGGTCACAGCGCCAAGGGACCCGGGTTCAATTACAGCCTCAGGGGCGACTGTCCGTGTGGAGTTTGCACATTTCCAGCCTGTGCCTGCGAGGGTTTTCTCCGGTGCTCTGGCTTCCTCCCACAATCCAAAGATGCGTAGGTGAGGGTGGATTGGCTATGCTAAATTACCCATAGTACCTAGGGATGTGTACGTGAGGGTGAATTGGCCATGCTAAATTACCCATAGTACTGTTAGGACAGAATTTGTCCATGCATGTTCGTTTTAGGAGGAGAGACAACAGACGCTCAATTGTTTGGCACAAGCAGACTTTATTGCAGAATCGTAGCTGATACAGTGAATCACCCTACATTCACTGGAGAAGGCGCGTTCTGCCTTCCCCTCCCAAATCTGCTCCTGCTATACTCTTTGCTAAGCAGAGCTTCGCGGAGCTACTAAGCATTGCCTTATTAGGACATTTCGCGTTTGCTAGGCGTTTCCTGTTATTGAGCTCATTTGGGCGTTGGCAGCTGAGCTGGCCACATAAGCAACAGTTTCGATTTCCCAAGCAGCAGCTGCAGCTACAGTTTCGATTCCCAAACAGCAGCTATAGCTCCACCCTCCCTTGACCTATTTTATCCTAACAGTACCCAGGGATATGTAGGATTGGGTAATTTAGCATGGCCAATCTACCCTAACCTACACATCCCTGGGTACTATGGGTAATTTAGCATGGCCAATCCACCCTTAGTGTAGGATTGGCCAGGCTAAATTGTCCTATAGTATCCAGGGATGTGCAGGTTTGGGTGGACTGGCCATGCTAAATTACATAGTGTTTGGGGATGTGCAGGTTAGGGGGCATTGACCATGCTAAATTACCCATAGTGCCCAGGGATGTGTAGACTAGGTGGGTTAGCCAATGGGAATTGCAGGGTTACAGGCAGAGGTCTGGGTGAGGTGTGGGTTGGATGGGCTGAAGGGCCTACTCCTACAGTGCAGGGGTTCTAAGCGTGAGATGAGGTGCTTGACGGAAACGATGGGGAAGAGGCAGTGAAAACCAACGAGACCGTTTTGAAGGTGGGAGCATGACAGGAGGGGGTGGGTCAATGGGATGTGGTGAGGGAGGGGGCTTAGGAGAGAAAGAGACACAGAAGAGAGGGTCCCACACAGATACAACTGTTGAAAGTGGGGAAGATTGTGATAGGTTCAGATAAGGTGGAGGAAGAAAAGCTGTTCCCTATTCACTGATAGTGACAAGGTCAGGGGCGGCCTGAAGTTCAGGGGTTTGAGCAGGAGAGAGAGGGGGAAAACAGAGGAAAAACAGGTTTACCCAGCAATATGCTGGAACCCGCTGTCACCTCGGAGAGACAGACAGACGCAGAGGCAGATGCAGAGAGAGAGAGACAGAAAGACACAGAGACGGGAGGAAATCAGATGAATGGCCTCCCTGTGCTGTGAGATCCAAAAGGAGCACGCGAGCAGCTGCCCCAGTGTTTCTGGCGGTCTGAGGCATCTCCCCCTTGCCCCATATCGGTACCCCCGCTTCCCGTCCCCGTCCCGTGGCACCCTCCCGGTGAACGCCCACGCTCCACTCCTCCCAATGCACTCAAGCTGCCCCTTCCCCCCCCACCGGGGGCTGGAAGAGGACGGAACAGCCCGTTCCGGAGCGGGGCTCGGGAACACTGCCCATGTCCGCGACGTCCTTTCCGAGAAAGGAAAGGAAAAGGACAACAGACTGGGGACCACCCACATCAACGGGAACGACAGTTCACCCTCAGACAAGGCTTTGTCAAGAAGATATACAGCACGGAAACAGACCCTTCGTTCTAACCCGTCCATACCGACCAAATATCCCAACCCAAACTAATCCCACCTGCCAGCACCCGGCCCATATCCCTCCAAACCCTTCCTATTCATATACCCATCCAAAT